>NC_064288.1:28399829-28423692 GCF_019186545.1 Solanum stenotomum
CAAAATTAGAATTGAAGCAGTTACATCTATTTGTGCTTTTATTTTAAGAAATTCAGAAAACTAAGTTTCCAGTTTTTACAGCATCATAAAACAGCTAAATCAAACCACCAGAAACTTAAATAAAAAGTGTTCCCTAAAAGAAAATTCACATACAACAAGTTGTTGTTTACTTACCACAAAAATTAACAAGTTAACAGAACTAGTAGTGTAATGTTAGAATGAAAAGAAGTACTACATTTTTATCTAATATTGCGTCGGATTAACCAGAAAACAACAGAGAGCAAGGGAAGGGGGAAAGTCTAGCTTATGTCGGTTTCACTAAGTTTCACATATCAAACAGTTAAACAAAAATAAACAAAACAATATGACGGAATGATATCTGTTTATTGAGATTTTAGAATATGTCATGTTTAATGTACATCAACTCATATACAATTTCATTACTTTATTATGTAAAAAATCTGGAATACATTAGAAAAAAAAATATAGACATTTATTTCAGTCTCTTCTTTAAATACAGGTAGTTTGTTACTTTTCTTTGCACCATACACATTGTTTTGTTATGTTTCTTTGTACGTAAGCACTGAAATAGTAGAAAAATTATCTTTTGATTTTCAAAAGTAACTTTCGATTTTAGAAACAAAGGAAACTAGAGTTAAAAACCTAGACCCATTTCTTCAATCACACCATCAACCCCAAAGAAATTTCTCCATAGAATCAAAAGGGGAAAGCTTTAAGATCTAAAATTATCAAATAACTACAAATAGAAAATATTTTTACCCATAACAAGAAAAGAAAAAATAGATCCTTCAAAAAGATAAATACAAAATTCAAAGAGTAGTGCAGATAATAATAGTGACCATTGTTACCCTAACTAAAAATATCAGAAAAAAGATGATGAAGAGTGCTGCAGATGAACCAGAGATGAAATAACTATAAAATTTTAGATAATAATAAACACTATTGTTACCTTTTGATGAACCAACAACAATGAAATTGGTTTTCCTTAGAGTAACGAGCAACAACAAACAACAAAGAGGAAGATGAGCTCGAATTTCCTTCCCAAAGAGCAATGACCGATGATTTTAGCAAGCTTCTATTCCCACAGAAGGCGCTGCTATGTATGTGGAGAGTGAGTGATTTAATTTGTGTGAGTGAGATTTGTGCCCTAGAAATTTTTTAATATAAGATAGCGACGAAAAATTCCGTCGCTATGAAATTCCATCGCTATGTATCACACTATAGTTTAAAAAGAAAGGTAGTCACTATAAAAAATTTAATAGCAAAAAACTCAATAAAATTAGCGACAAAAGATCCGTCGTTGATTCCGTCGCTAACACTTAAATGTAGCGACGGATTTAAGTTTATCGCGATTTCCGTCGGTAATTATCTAATTTAATAGGCAAAATAAAGGCGCCAAACTTTAGCGCTTAAATTTAGTGATGTATTTTAGTTTTTGTCGCTATTCCGTCGCTATTTTAGGTCCCAATATTTTATTCGATAATTTAGCGACCAATTTATTTTTCTGTAGCTGATCTGTCTCTATTTAGCGACAGAATATTGCTTGTCGCTATAATCGGTCGCTAAATGCTGTATTTTTTGTAGTGGTCTTAGAATATAAGGGGTTACGTGAGCCATAAACTATCCAATTAAAGGTACTTGGATATACTTTCCAATGCCACCATTTTTGCGTCAATCAAATTTCTGAATAAACCTTATGACTATTTTAGAAACCTATACAATGCTATTACGAATTTGCCGATGGGAAAATATTAAGAAAGGGTTGTTTTTGTTTTTTTACATCCAAGAAAACCCTAAAATAATTTCTTGACTAATAAAAGGTTCAAAACAATCAGATTTTTATCTTTTAGTCCATCATTCTCTTCACTCTCAAACCCTAGGGCAAAACCCTAAGGAAAAATCAAATTATAAGACTCTATTCAAGATTCTTTCAATCTTTTTCAAGATTCTTCATCAAGGTAAGTCTTTCTCAAAGACTTCCATTCTTTCTAACTCAAATTTCTCCATATAATTATAAATCACTAATGAAAATCATAATTGTTGGTCATAGATATTTCAAGAAACTAATTCATCAATCTCAAGAAAGGTTTTCTTGATCGTTTACCTGCAAGCTAGGGTTTAAAGGCTTCTAATCAAGTTCTTCTTCAAGTTTCTTCAAGTTTCTTCAAGATTCTTCAAGAACATTATTTTTCCAGGTATGTAAGGCTATCATAGTATTGGACTAGTTCATCCTCACGCCCTACACCTTCTTTCAAATCAGTAGAAGAGAAATCTACGATTCTACCCTTAGATTTGAGTATTCTTGAGATAAGTTGATTTGAGTTCTTGAGTTCATGGTTCTTTTAAAAATTCTATTCCTAATTATTGAGTTTCTATATTTTTATTGAGATCCTTGAGTTGATTTGTTCATGTCTATAATTCAACATGAACCCTATTTTGAGTTATAAATCTTGACAAGCTTTTCGAAGCCACTACTTGAGTTTTAAACTGAGTTTTGAGGAAGTAAGTATGAGAATGAGAAGAATCGTATAGATGAGTTCCATATGGTTATTTAGACCCTTGAGTCAAGTCGTTCATGCCCATAAATTTTGCATGAACTCCATTAAGTCTTTGAGAGGAGTAGTATCTTCAAGTTCTAAGTCTTGAATATTGAGTTCCTAATCATTTTGGGATTATATTCCTAATCATAGGGCTAGTACATGTTACCCATGAAGGTCCTTCAGTTGAGTAGTTCATGCCCATAATTTTGCGTGAACCCTATGAATCGAGCAGTAGTTAAATGAGAGGTATAACTAACATTCTTGAGTAGAGTCGTTCATGTCCATAATTCTGCATGAACCCTATGATTTGAGTTATTAATTTGGAATGCTTTTTCAAGCTAACATTTGATTTCTTAAACTGAGTTTTGAGAATGTAAACATGAGTTTTGAGAAAAGAGTTTCTAAAGCATGATTAGTATGACAATCGAGTATGCCATCAATGTATGAGTAGTATGGTATTAGATATACCATCAATGTTTATGCAGTATGACTTCTCGAGTCATCAATGGTCATATTATAATATGGTTTTGAAATGTTTTTGAGAAAGAGTTTTCAAGTATGAGTAGAAGGGGAATATGTATTCTGACAGTCATCAATTTTTTTATTGATAAAAGAGAAACTGAGATTTCTAAATGAGTTATGAGTTCAAAAGTTATTTCAAGAGTAGTTACCTCTTTTACGAGGGTAGTTTGAGCAATTATCTCAAACTAGAGGAAGAGTCATTTTTTTTGAACCCATGAGCTAGAATATTTTGGGAGTAGTATTGAGGACCGATGTGGGGGAGAGTTCAGACAACTCACAGCCCCCATAAACCATATAACATTGCATGGGTAGAAAAAGATCATACTTTTTAGATGATTCATTTATGCTTTTAGCATAGACTAGTGGATCCACTTAGTAGTTAGGTTCTATGCCATTGGCAAGGTATAGGACGACCTTGGTAGCATGAGGCAAAACACTGTATCATCACATAGCTCTAGAGTGATAGTTGCCGATTAGAGAAACTCCCACAACAATATTTTTTATTCTTATATACACAGAGTTTATTTTGTATTTTCATACACAAAGAAAGTTTATATTGTATGCTTGCATACAAACTGAGTATATAAGTTATTCTTAAATACATTGAGTTATTTTCCACTATTTTAAAAGTTTTCCATATATTGCATCTCTTATTGTTCCTTGATACTGAGTTGAGTATCCAGAGTTGAGTTTCAAGAGTTTTAGTACCAAGAGTCGAGTGTCTTATTATTGAGTTGAGGCATATTTCATTGAGTTGAATATCTTATTGTTGAGTTGAACCTTATTTCACTGAGTTGAATATCTTATCATTGAGTTCTGTATCTTATTCCTCAGTTGAGTTAGTTGAGTTAGTTGAGTGAGTTGAGAAGAGGTAAGTATGTTTCCTTTTTATCAAGTTCAAGATTATGTTATACTTTAGAATTCCCCTTACATGCTCGTACATTCCACGTACTGAGCCATTTGGCCTACATCGTTTCATTATGCAAATACAGGTATTCAGGGTGATCAACAAAAGCTTCGTTGATACCACATGGAGTTTGAGTTAGCTATGGTTAGCCTCCTTGATTCTGGAAGATTTCATTTAGTTTTCAGTTTTGTTAGGATGTTGTAGGACTTGGCCCAACTTCCATCTTTGTTATTTAGAGGCTTCATAGATACGCAATAGAGTTTGAGAAGTCTGTTTCATTTATTTTGTTAAATGTTTTAAAGACTTAAGTTGCCTATTTATGGCGAGTTGAATATATTATTTTATTCAGAGTTATCTTGTCAGTATTGTTCATATTATCTTAAGTTGAGTATTTGAATTTTATTCTGTTTTTAAGCTTTATATGCTTAAGTTAGTCTTCCTCTTGTAGTCATCCAGGAGGAGGGTTTGCTTGGGGACCAACAATGTTTCTCGAGTGCCGGCCTCATCCAGGGTGTAGGCTTGGGTCGTGACAATAGTCCCGCATGAAACCTGTGAGTCGAGTATTCATGAGATGAGTTGTATCATTGAGTCCTTGAATTTTGGAGTCATTGAGTTTCGAGTATTGAGTTCTATATATGTTTATTGAAAACATTGAATTGAGTCATTCATGTCCATAATTCAGCATGAATCCTATTTTTAGAAGTCTTTTACAATTATTCATAATATGTTTAAAGGCTTGAGTAAATGAATATGTGGAAGGGTACAGTCAAGTTGAAGAGTAGAGTCAAGTTTACTATTATTCATAATATGTTTAAAGGCTTTAGTAAATGAATATGAGAAGAGTAGAGTCAAGTTCAAGAGTAGAGTCAAGTTTACAATTATTCATAATATATTTAAAGGCTTGAGTAAATGAATATGAAGAACAGTAGAGGCAAGTTTCAGTTTCTTTAAAACGTTATATGGGAATTATGTATTTCCATGAATAAATGTGGCCATATTTAAAAGAGGAGAAAACTGAGATTTCCAAAAGTGTTTTGAGCACTTTGAGTACCATCTCTTTTAAGAGTAATATTTTTGAGTAATAATCTCAAAACACAGAATGAGTTATGTTTTCTTTAAAACATTTGAGCGAAGTATATTTTTGGGAGTAGTATTAAGCATCAATATGGGGGAGAGTCCTAACTACTCACATACCCCATAAACCATGTAGCCAACTTAGGTAGAAAGGGTCGTAATTTTTAGATGATTCCTAATTGATTTTTAGCAAAGACGATCCACTTAGTTAGTAGGTTCTATACCCCGATAAAGTATCTGATAGTTCTGGCAGCGTGGGCTTCACGTTGTATCATCACATAACTCATAGTGATAGTTGTGAGTTAGAGAATCTCCCAAACAGAGTTATTTTGTATCTTTACATACGAATAAGAGTTACTATTGTATTTCATACAATTTAGTTATTATTGTATTTTTTTCATACAACTGAGTTATTATCCATTGTTTTAA
This sequence comes from Solanum stenotomum, assembly GCF_019186545.1. Classification (NCBI taxonomy): domain Eukaryota; kingdom Viridiplantae; phylum Streptophyta; class Magnoliopsida; order Solanales; family Solanaceae; genus Solanum; species Solanum stenotomum. The sequence goes on from NC_064288.1 coordinate 28,405,323, forward strand.
AAGCGTTCCAAATAATGCATCTTTTATTATTGCTTTGTCCTTGAGTATCCAAAGTTGAACAATGTTTCACATAGTTGAGTTGGACTATGTTACACTAAGTTGAGCATATTATTGTTGAGTTGAGCCATATTTCTCTGAGCTGAGTTGAACGATGTTTCACTGAGTTGAGTATCTTACTATTGAGTTGATCCTTATTTTCTCTGAGTTGAGTTGATCTATATTTCATTGAGTCGAGTGAGTTGAGAAGAGGTAAGTATGTTTCTTTTCCATTAGTTCAAACTTATGTTTTTGCTTTAGAATTCCCCTTACATGCTTGTACATTCCATGTATTAAGCCATTTGGCCTGCATCGTTTCATTATGCAGATACAAGTATTTAGGATCAGCAACACGAGTTTTGTTGAGGTCATGTGATATTCCAGTCAGCTTTGATACACCATCTTATATTCTGGAGGACTTCACCTTTATCTTACAGTTATTAGTTTGGAGATGTCAAGGGTCTTGTCCCGATATCCTTCTGTAATAGTGGATGCTTCATAGATAGACAGAGTTGATAAGTTTCTGTATTTACTTTGATTTTGAGTATTATATAGACTCTTAAAAAGGTTGAGTATTTGAGTTCAATGAAATTTAATTTAGTTTTAATCTCTTATATGCTTGAGTTAGTCTTGTGCTTGTAGCCAACCAGGATGAGAGTTCTTTTGGGGACCAACAATGGTTGTCGAGAGCTGGCCACATCCAAGGTGTTGGCTCGGGTCATGACAAACTTTGTATTAGAGCACAACGTTCAAGTGTCCTAGGGTGTCTACGAAGTCGTGTCAAGTAGGATCTTATTTGTTGTTGTGAGGGCCCCACTTCTATGAATAAGTGACTACATACATTTAGGAAAAGTTTCCCTTCTTTCATAATCTAAATCATGCAATAGAGCTATGTCATAGAGACTTATTCTAACTCGTGCCTTAGCATATCCATTCTACTAACACCATACTAGAGGTGGTTAAAAAGAAAAGTCAGTCATTTATCGATGAGTTACTTTTATAAAAAATCTTGAGGAAGTCATGAGACTCCAAACGGTCTTGAGAGAAGCCCAAGAGTGAGTTAAGTCTTAAGTTTCAAAGGAATGCGCTCATGTTCATACGAATCGTGCGTTCAACCTGAAATAAAGTTGTACTCTCTCCTCTACGCCCTGTTTCAGCTGAGATCATTATGAGGAAGGATGTTTAGAGCTTGGGTAGTATTTTCATCCCAAGAAGTTAGCTTGAGTTACGAAACTATGAGTAGTAGTAGTGAAAGTGCCCATAGTTAGAGGAAAGTAAGCAGAGGTTTAGTAATCTGTGAAAGAGAGATAGTGATGGGGCAGATTATGTTAATGCAATCATGCACCCAGTCAGTTATAAGTGATGAGTTCCTTTATTAGTGAAATAAGGTATAATAATATTTTAGAGAGTTCTTGATAGAGGGAAGAGTAATATTTACTAGTCATGTTGAGATAGAGTACATTTTAACTAGAATACAAATGATGTCGATGTGCCATCGTGTTAGAGGAGAATAAATATATTTTGTTTAATAGAAGCACAGAGTATTCATGAAGTGATAGATCTAATATAGGCTTATGATTTGTTTTAGAGGGTCATGATGTTCCAAAGCTTTGAGAAGCAATTAAGTAATGAGGTATAATAAGTGAGAAAGTAGTACTTAAGTTGTGAAAAAGGATTGTAGACCAGTTTAGAGATTATGGAATAGGTCCATAGCTTCCAAGTGTCAGATTTAGACCTAAGAAGGGGATGATAAGACGAGAAATTCAAGTCAAGTGTTGAGAATAAGATAGTAATGAGTACACAAGAGTATGAGAGATATCTTTTAGAGGCCATTTTAGTAGTGGAGTGATGTTAGAAGGAGAAGGTTGATTGTCTTATTGTGATAATGATGGAGTGATAATCCTACCTAAGGTTATAAATGAGGAGGAAAAGGGGGATGAGGTTTTACTATAATAAATAGTCAAATGAGAACCCTTAGTTCGTACCGACTAGTAATGTGGGAAATTCTAGTTTGTATGGAGGGATGATGAGAAATGAGAACTTCTTAAGGAGTTGGTTAGTAAGAGTCCATGGAGTTGTTAGACTACTAAGCTTGAATATAGTGTTGTTAAACATGAGGTAGTTCTTGATATGAGCATAATGTTGATTAAATGAGGTGGTAAAGAGTAATGTTTTTGGGATGAGACTCCTAATAGAGAGGTATAGTACGCAAACTTTAGGATTTAGGTTATGCTTGAATATAGTAAAGGCATGTCGTTAGACTCAGACCTTGGTAAAAAAAGTCATGCACTCTTGAGAGAACTAGGTTTTGCAGCCAATGAGGTATGGTATAAGGAAAGAAGAGCGTAGTCTAGGAGTTTTGCTAAGCTTAATAATTAGCATTCATATTACCCATGCATGGTATTCCTATTATTACTTCATGCCCAAATTTCCTTTATTTCGCATAAAGTAACTTCAGAGAGAGTGTGACTATGTGTCATGACCTAACTCATCAGGTCATGTGGGCACCTACTCTAACACCTAAGAAAGAGAACCCTCCATTCCCAACTGTTTAAAACATGCGGAAGATTAAGAGAACTAAGATAGAGACAATTTCATAGAGATTTGTATAAAATAAGAACTTGAAACATTTCAAAGTTAAGACTTGTAAAGTAATTAACAAGCCAGGGTTCTAGTCTAAATAGGTACAAAAGCTACTAAGAGTCCAAGGTATAACAAAATTATATATGACGCAACTTCCATCATGCGGAAGGAAAAGTAGAAGTTGTTGGACATTTTCGTCTTTACCTAAGAAACATCACTAATCCTTCAACCAGACTATGCCGAAAGGCATAGCAAGAGTAGTATCAATACAACCACACGTACTGGTAGGCATCTTCAGTTAACTCGATACCCACCGCCTAATATAAGAAATCGACTAGCAAGAAACATGCAATAAGGATGTTCATTCCTTAAACTTTATAATTTCCAAATTCCTTAGAGGCTCTATCCCTTACTCGCTCTGTTCTTGATCATACTTTATTATTCTATCCCTTAGAGGAAATTTCGAAAATAACTACTACCAATCTGGTCAACACTGACGACATGCCCTTACTTCATCCCAGACACAACTCAACTTGTAACCCCATGGTACTTCCATCAAGGCTTGTTACCCGTTTTGATGCTACCTCCTTCTAGGGAAAAACACAACTAGTAACACTACGCCATGACACCACCCCCATCCTCAATGACAATAAACATGACCACCTTTCTAAATAACTATGATAACACTGAGAACCTAGGTCCCCACTCACATCCCAATCTGGATTCGACCATTCACAGTTCATTCATTATGAGATATACCCAATTAGGTTCCGACACCGTGAACTCACATATAAGAGCATACTGTACAATACAATTACCTTTTCCAGTAACATATCCAATTCCATAGTATCAACAATAGGCATATATGACAAGTCAATGGTCCTCTGATGGAACCCACGCCCAAACTATTAGTGTGCCGGATCGTTACACCCGATCCAAGTTAGTGTGTCGGAACGTGACACTCGATTCAATATATATGTCGATATGTGACATCTGATCCCAGCTAGTGTGTTGGAACGTAACACTCGATCTATTCAACAAGCCACAATCACAATCACAATATACATTCTCACAATAAACAATCAATTGTTGATTCATGGCATACAATTGTTCATATTCATTGTTTTCATTATGTACGATTCATATTATCGCTAATTCCATACATGTATGCATTTCATGAAAACATTAACAAGTTTATTTCAAAAACTGAGAAGCAACCATCACATAGCCTTAGTTCATAGGATAGGGCTTCCTCTTACGGTATGCGTTTGACGTAACACTTAAGAATATACATATAATCATCTTTTTTTCAGTGCACAAAATCCTACGCATGAATACTACCATCAATTACAATATACTATGCAGTGAGTCAGAGTTTTATACTACTCAATTAATAAACCTTGCCTATTTGGGCGCCAAGCAGCTGCATGGGATTATCGCTCCAATTCTGGTTTTCGAACGATGAAACAGTGGACTTGACCAGAAATCCGCAAGCTATCGACATCCTTAAGCTAGAAAACACTTTCTCCTGCCTTCCTAAGCCTAGAGACGCCTTTTGAGGGTTTCTGGGGTGATCCTCGCTTCTTTTTGGTGTTTTCGGAAAAAAAAAGAAAATTAGACTTCGCATTATTTACATTCTTATTTACATTCTATCTCGCCCATCCCGCTCTGGCGGCCACTTATCCCGCTAGAGTGTCACCGCCCTAGCGGCATCAAGACCGCTCTGGTGGGCTAGGAAACCCAGTTACCCCGACATTTTTTCTTTCCTAATTAACGACGGTTTGGACTGTTACAATAGATACCAATTTACCTTCCTTTGTCCCCAAATGACTAGCGAAGGGATAAACCTATGCCCTTCTCGGAGTACTTCTAAACTAATGAATTAGGCCATCACAGAACCACGAAGGGTGGTGGCTCTTCAACTTCAAGCACGAAAGTTTCTATACTCTTGGGACCGGTTAGGGAATTTAGGAAACACGGAGAGGAAAGAAATGTGTCCCACTACACAGCTTGCCCCGCCAGAGCAGCAGGGTTCCCGTTGAGGCGGGGCCGCTGTGGCGCAAAAACTTCTGGTGCAGCGGGGAATCGTAACCAGTTAGTAGGATGAAAAAGAAAAGTTTCCTCCATTTCTCCTAAACGTGCCCCAAAATTCAAAAACACTCTCAACCGCTTCACTTCGAATGTCAACTTCAAGGTAATTCTCTCATTCCTTACATTTATTATTTCATTAGTTACTTAACAACGAATGCATGACATTAAACAATTGATTAGAAGGGTCTTGGGGTAGCTTTTCGAAATGAACAAGGTTGCTTGATATTGTTAGAAAAATGTAGCATGAACTCTTCCTTTACGTCCCCAACGTTCTGGGTGTAAGGATTTCATTAAAACATAGTTGAAATGATATCGAAAAGGGGGAGAGAAGTTGAAAGGTTCTCTTGGTGTAAACTCGGATTCATACACTATTTAGGAGTTATTTTCCTAGAATGATAGTATATTTAGGTACTAGAATACTTTCTAGACTCTGATCTGCTAAAATTCTGTGAAAAACAACTATTTTCGGATGAAGAAGCGCCATGATAATGCCTTCATCCCATTGTAGCAGCCTCCCTCATCCCGTTCTGGCTGGGTTTGCACCGCTGCGGCAGGACTCAGTGGGCAGTAGCCCCTTGCCACTTAGATTAGAAAACTTTTCCTTTTCTTAACCAAACATTGTCAATCCCCCTCGAATTTCTGACGTATACTCTTGACAACAATTGTAGGTTGATCTACTATGGCTGCCTTTAAAGAGGATAATCTACCTTTCATCGGGTTTCCTGATGCCGCAATTCGAGAAAGGTACCACGACCACTGAAAATCAAGTTTTGTTGCGAGGGAGGTTTCTATTTACTGAACTTAGAGAATAGGACGGCTACCTTTTATGCTCGGCTGGTGGAATTTGGATGGGATCCATTGACAGAGGCTCCCCCGCTACACGTTCCACATGGGTGAGGGAGTTCTATGCCATCCTACCTTATTCACTGGGAAGATCCCCACCCTACAATATGCGTCCGGGGAGTTGACATTCCCTTGAACGCTTCATTCATTAATGATGTACTCGAGGTGCCCTAAGTTCCCAACATGGAGTACGAGGCCAAGCTAAGAGAGATAGACTGGGGCTGGTTCAAGGATACACTAGTGGAGCCTACCCATCGGGATAGGGTTTACTGGGCCACTATAGAGGGCATGACTAGCACTGACTGATTATCGAATCCTAAGCAGTGGCTGTACTGGGTTACCAGGAGGATCCGCGCATCGGGCAACTGTACCGACATAACCTTTCCACAGGATTTAATAATAGCTTGCGGTGTACAGGGGATCAGGCTGAACATGGGCACACATATCATTTTTGAATGGAAGGTGTTCTATCGGGGTAACAAGAAGGTGTTTTTCCTGCCGGGGCTAGTGACTGCAATGTTCAAGAGGGCGGGCGTGCCACTCTTGGACATTGACGAGGTACTTTCTATGGATCCCCCTTCACCCTATTTTTGTTAGGCAGGTATCTATTTCCAGGAGCAAGAGGAGGAGGACGGAAAGGGCCACCATCAGTCAAGAGGCTGCGGAGGCAGATGATGAGGGAGGGGATGACGGTGCAGGCGACAACACTTTTCTTACCCGGTCCCTGCCCCCGCTATCAGGTGCAAAGGTGGAGGAAGACATATTGGCTGTCTGGAGGCGGTTGGGATGTTCCTTTGTTAGCACCACTCCGTTTTGACCCAGCACAGCCCTGGAGGTTGAGATACTGTGCCTGGAGAGAAGGAAGGGTCTGGAGAGGGATCGCCTGATGTTCCGGATATAGAAGGTCGTAAGGATCATTCTCTCTTGCGTTGCCACTAGAGAGGAGGTTCCCCGAGTCAAGAGAGAAGACTTCCAGAAATTTACCTTTCTAGATGAGGTCGTGAATGGTCTGGTACCCCTGGAAGACCTAGACTCTGATGCTGATACCTCCCATTCCCGATTTGTTTTTTCGCCCCTCTTTAAGCCTATAAAGAACGAGTTCATTTTCACTTTTGCTTTTCTTTATGTTTTGCAAGCACATGGATGCTGGTTTTTGTTGTTTATCACAACTAACGATTAATGCTAAGGTTTATAACTTACTGGTTAGTTGTTACCTAATGATAGGGTCGCGATAATTGACCCGCATATGATTTGGGGTCCATAGGTCTGACTAGGGAAGAATAGGGTAGATAGGGCTGAGGTTTTTCCTTGCCTTGTCTCGCTCTGGCGGGAGAAATTCTGCCCTGGCAAGATTAATTTCTCCCCAGCGGTTCTGACGGAATAGAACCCAAGTCACAATTTTTTTTGGCTCTATTTGTTTCTAAAATATTCCACTGATCCCCACACCATAACTAGGCATTTAGGATAACTCCCTTCACTAGGATAGTCAATGTCTATGCCCAGTGACTCTTACGGTTCACACTCTAGAACCCACTCTCATTAATTTTACTCCACCATCACACACATTCCCTGGAAATGCCCAGAACCTCACATATTTATAGTTGGCCGCAACACACGTCTAGATTTTATTCACGAATTACATCGCAGTTTATCTAGCCCCTTGCACCTAACTCGGGCAATTACGACTCTCACAGTTTCAAACATTTAGGCTAGCATATTGCACATAACAAAATTTAGACAAGCAATATTGTACACATAGTCATGTCATCGCTTCCAAGCAAACATACCTTTCACACTAACAGTTAATTTAGACAAAAAAAAGAACGCATTCACATTTTCCATTTACAGCTCACACACAAGTCCAAATTATTTAATTACTTCGCTCTATGGATGACCATTACTGATTATCCATGAATTTACACAACCCTTAGGGCTAGATGCCAATTGGAACCTTCTCATTTCTAATTCACCTTGCTTGTGTCCCTTCAGCCGTGACTACGACTTCCAGTCCACTTTGTTGAGATGCCATTGGACTAAACTCATACAACAAGCGACAATTCGCATGAATGGAGAGAAGAAATGAAATGACTTCCTAGAATGCTTCATAGCTTTCAGAAGATTGGATGTGGACTTCAACACACCAATCCGCATGAATCTATTACACATTTTGCTCTTGTACTTGAGACTGATAACCTGGGCTTTGATACCAATTTTTTACGACCCAACCCACCAGGCCATGCGTGCACCTACTCTAATTTCTAAGTAGGAGAACCCTCTATTCCCAACCGTTTAAAACATATGGAAGATTAAGAAAAGTAAGATACAGTGACAATCTCATAGAGATTTGTGTAAAATAAAAACTTAAAACATTTCAAAGTTAAGACTTGTAAAGTAATTAACAGCCCAATGATCTAATCTAAACAGGTACAAGAGCTAGTAAGAGTCCAATGTATAATTTTTTTTATATATGATGCAACTTCCATCATGTGGAAGGAAAAGTAGAAGTTGTTGGAGATTATCTTCGTCTTAACCTAGGAAACATCACTGATCCTGCAACCAGACTATGCCAAGAGGCATAGCAAGAGTAGTATCAGTACAACCATATGTACTGGTAGGCATCATTGGTTAACCCGATACCCACCGCATAATATAAGAAATCGACTAGCAAGAAACATGCACTAAGACTATTCATTCCTCCACCTTTATAATTTAAAAATGCCTTTGAGGCTCTAACCCTTACTCGCTCCATTCTTGATCATAATTAATCATTTTATCCCTTAGAGGAAATTTCGGAAATAACTACTACCAACCCGGTCCACACTCACAACACGCCCTTACATCTTCCCCGACACCACTCAACTTGTAACCTCACGGTACTTTAATCAAGGCTTGTTAATTGTTTACTCCTTCCGGGGGAAAACCCAACTAGTAACACTAAGACATGACACCACCCCCATCCTTAACGACAATACACATGACCACCTTTCTATGAAACAATGACAATGCCGAGACCCCAGGTCCCCACTCGTATCCTGATTTGGACTTGACCATTCACAATTCATTCATTATGAGATATATCCAATTACCTTACGACACCGTGAACTCGCATATAAGAACATAATGTACAATCCAATTATCTCTTTCGGAAACATGTCCAATTCCACATTATCAACATTAGGTGTATATGACAAGTCAATGGTCTCTCATGGAACACACACCCAAATTGTTAGTGTGCTGGATTGTGACACCCGATCCAAGTTAGTGTACCTGAACATGGAACCCAATCCAATATGTTTGTCGGTACGTGACATCCGATCCTTGTTAGTGTGTTGGAATGCAATCTTCTAGGGGTTTTCAACAAGCTATTGACATCCTTACAGTAGAAAACAATTTCTCCTTTCTTGCCAAGCCTAAAACATCCTTTTGAGGGTTTCTGGGGGTGATCCTCGCCTCTTTTGGTGTTTCTGGAAAAATGAGTAAATCAGACTTCACGTTATTTACATTCTGTCTCGCCCATCCTGCTCTGGCGGCCACTTATCCCGCTAGAGCACCGCCACCCTAGCGGCATCATGCCGCTCGGGTCATTACACTATGTTCACAATAGGATCATTCTTGATTTAGGTGCTATAGAATGTCCCAACTATTTGTGCGAATCAGTTCAACCTATGTAAGTAGGCAAGTTCATGAGCTAGAAGAGATAGTGAGAGTAACCCCGTTCCATAACCAGTCCAGCCGTCATTCGAGGACGAATGATCCAAGGGGGAGATAATGTAACACCCCAATTTTTTTTAACTAAGACTCAAACCTTGCTTAGTTGTGAGTAGTATTTTACTTAGGAATTAAAAATTTCTTAAGTATTAAGGTCACGTCACTAGATATAGCACCTTGAGTTCCAGAAATAATTAAAGAGAATTCATTCAAGTCATTTCTTTGTTCTTTTATGTTTTGGATCAACTTTAAATGACCATAACTTTTAGTAAAGGATGAGTTAGGAGACCCATAAAATATCAAATGAAAGATATCTGAGTTCTCTTTCCAACACAACCGAGTTTGCTAATTTTTTACCTCGTATGAGGGAAATATGCCTTTTTGAAGTCAGGCTGTCCATTTAAGGAAAGTTACCCAAAAATATGAGGGGTATTTTGGTCTTTTCCTTACCCAATTAGATTAAAATGAAATATGGTAATATTTAGGGGTCTAAACTGATGTGGTTCAGTTTTCACAGAACCTAATTACGTATAGAGTTTTAGAAGAAAGTTCAAGAAGAGAAAAGAGGAGAAATGAAGAAAAGGTTCAAGGTGTTCGTCGAGATTTCTTGCAATCTTCTAGGGGTTTTCACCAAGAATTTGATCCTAAGAGGTATGTAAGTTTCCATAGTGTTGGTTTTCTTAACCCACATGCCAATCATGAGTTTCTTTTGCGAATCTATCCATAAATATTGAGAAATTTAAGTTCTTGATTTGTGTTCTTGAAGTATTATTTTCGTTGTACAATTACGATGGGTTGATGAGTTCTTGAGAAAAAAGTTAGGAGTTTGAGAGTTGTTATTGAGTAGATTTTCATGTACTTATATTTGGTATTCGAATCTAAGTATATTGGGAAGAAACCATTCGATTCTAGGCAAATTAGAGCCAAAAATCGAAGAAGAAAATTCGTTGGATTGTTCTGGGGGAGGGCTGGGGTGGCGTGCCTCTGATGTGCCAGAGGGGGCTTTGGGAGGTTCCCTAGCAGTGCGCCAGGGTCGCCTGCCCCCACGTTTTTTCCGTCGTTTTACCCGTCTAAGTTCTTTTAAAGTGTACCTTTACACCCTATTGATTCTAAACACTCTAAACTACTTATAAACATCGATAAATCATTCATAACATGAATCATAACCTTAAATTCATAATTCAAATTCAAGGAAGAGTTAAGAGTAAAGTTTGAGAAAGTCCGTCTGAGTCTTTTCGAGGATTATTTACAATAACTTTTAAATTGTTTCAAGACTCGAGTAAGGGAGTATGATTATAAGTAATATGTATTCATGAGTCTACATTATCAGTGAGATCCTCGATTCAAGTCGTTCATGCCCATAAATTCCGCATGAACTCCATAATTTGAGTATCTCTGAGAGGAGTAGCATCTTCAAGTTCTAGGTTCTTGAGTATTGAGTTCCTAATCCTTTTTTGAAACTATATTTCATAAATTTGGATTACTATATGTCATACAAGGAGATCCCTGAGTTGAGTGGGTCATGCCCACAATCTCCGCATGAACCCTATGAGTCGAGCATTCATGAGATGAGTAGTATCATTGAATCCTTGAATTTTTAAGTCATTGAGTTTCAAGTATTGAGTTCTATATATGGTTATTGAAAACCTTGTATTGAGTTGTTCATGTCATTTGGCATGAACCCTATTTTGACAAGTCTTTTTCAATTATTCATAATTTGTTTGAATGCTTGATTAAATGAGTATGAGAAAGAGTAGAGTAAAATTTCATTTTCTTTAAATGATATATAATAACTAAGTATTCCCAAGAGTAAATGTTTTCACAATTACAAGAGGAGGAAATTGTGATTTTCAAAAGAGTTTTGAGCAGTTTGAGTACAATCTCTTTTAAGAGAAAGATTTTTGAGTAATAATCTCAAAACATAGAAAGAGTTATGTTTTCTTTAAAATATATGAGCTAAGTATATTTTTGGGAGTAGTATTGAGCACCGATATAGGGGAGAGTCCTAACAACTCATAGCCCCCATAAACCATGTAGCCAACATGGGTAGAAATGGTCATACTTTTTAGATGATTTCTTATTGCTTTTTAGCATAGACTAGTGGATCCACTTAGTTAGTATGTTATATATCCCGACAAAGTATATGAAAGTTCTGGCAGTGTGGGCTAGACACTGTATAATCACGTAGCTCATAATGATGGTTGTCAATTAGAGAATCTCCCAAACAGAGTTATTTTGTATCTTTACATACAAATAAGAGTTATTATTGTATTTCCATACAATTGTGTTATTATTGTATTTCCATACAATTGAGTTATTATTGTATTTGTGTATACAACTGAGTTATTATCCATTGTTTCAAAAGCTTTCCACATATTGCATCTTTTGTTATTACTTTATCCTTGAGTATCCAGAGTTGAACTATGTTTCACAAAGTTGAGTTGAACAATGTTTTACTGAGTTGAGCATCTTATTGTTGAGTTGATCCATATTTCTCTGAGTTGAGTTGAACAATGTTTCAGTGAGTTTAGTATCATACTATTGAGTTGAGCCCTATTTTCTCTGAGTTGAGTTGAACCATGTTTCATTGAGTTGAGTTGAACCATGTTTCATTGATTTGAGTTGAGTGAGTTGAGAAGATGTAAGTATGTTTCTTTTCCATCGTTTCAAGATTATTTTTATGTTTTAGAATTCCCCTTACATGCTCGTACATTCCATGTACTGAGCCATTTGGCCTGCATCATTTCATGATGCATATACACTTATTCAGGATCATGAACAGGCATTTTGTTAAGGACATGCGATATTCCAATTAGCTTTGGTGATCATCTTATATTCCAGAGGACTTTACCTTTATCTTTCCGTTAGTAGTTTTGAGATGTCAAGGGTCTTCACCCGATATCCTTCTGTAATAGTAGTGGCTTCATAGATAGACCGAGTTGAGGAGTTTCTATATTTACTGTTTTATTAAGAAAATATATTTAGACTGGTTTTAGAGTCGCCACTTAATTTTTAGGGTAAAATTAAGAAAACTGATTTTCAATAGATTAAAACAGGAAATCAATTGAAAAATGTTTAAGGGGGTTCGGGGTTCATATTAGCATTTCGGGAAGGGTTTGAAAGCACTTGAAATGCCCGTTAACACGCGGTTATCCAATAATTAACTATTTGGCTAAAATAATTTGACTTAACTTAACTTGAAAAATTGAACTATTTTATAGTTAGAACTATTTTAAAGGGGAAAAGGGGAAATATTTAAATAGTATCTAAGTAAACTATCTTGCAAAATTATTTCCTTAAGTCTTGTTAAGAGATGACTGAATTAATTAAATTGTTACATAAAAATGGGCGTCTTTTGGGAATTTGAATTTTTCGACCTTAAAATTAGCGGTTAATATTAACAATCACGCAAACACAATAAAATAAAGAGGGAAAGAAACTCGGGCCCCAAGTTTGGTTTTTTTGTCCGCCTGGACCAATACTTGGGCCCATTTTCGTTTTGGGCATTTAGCCCATTTGAATCACCTGTACCTCTCCTAATCTAACATAAAAAGAAATATACTTTATCTTTGGGCCTTAGGCCCAATTCTTTCACCTGTCCTAAGAACTAACAAGTATAACAAATAAGTGGGCTTAGACCCAAAAATAACAAAATACAATTTGTTTTTGGAATGTGCCTTCGGACCAACTTTTCAACTCTCCAATCCGTTGCATATTCTCAACGTCGAGACCTGTTCGTCGATTTCCTAGCTCAAAATCGGTGAGGCTGACTCAATAAATAGTGCTACAGGCCCTTTGTGGCCAAACAAGAAAGCAAATGGGGGAAGACATTTGAGTCCAGATGATACTCCGTGACATGGGAATAAAGGCAAAGACATTAGTATTTATTCATTTGTGATAAATGAGATTTACAATAAAATGGCATAATCAAAATGAAAGAAAGGTTGGGTATGAACGAGTCACTGGATAGTTTTGACAAATTCCAACCTTTTTATACAAGGGAAATCATTCAAAGGAACTTAACACCAACAAGCAAAATAATTGAGACCTTAAAGTATTCCTATTAAAGACCAAAGTAAAATAATAAGAAAACAATATGCATACATATATTTATATATATAAAGTAAAAAAGAGTTAAAGGTATTTGTTCAAACCAACTAAATAAATATGAAGCTCATGTATAAGACTAAGAACTTTAGAAAATACTCTATTCAAATAGGTTATATAAAAAAAATCTAACAATCAATTAATTCCAACAAAACATATTGTAATTTTCCCAAAAAAGAATTATCAAGGAACAGAGCCCAAGTATGATGCCACACTGATAATCCTTTAGTCTAATCAAATGCACGAACAATCAAAATAAAAAAAAGACATGAATACCTAACCGTAACTGATCAAGTAATTAGATGAACTATGACAATATGAAGTGGACTATTTAGCATTACAAAGGAGAACATCTGCAAACTAGTTATGAGTGTTAAATAATCCGAATAAAGGAGCATGTTGGAAACAAAATAAAGCACGGCTAAACCTGACCCAACAAAATTCGACTACACATACTTGGATATGAAGAACAACAACATACAATTCAGCTGAAGTGTAAATCATGAAATGTTTCTGTCTAAAGATTCAATTTATTTATTAGGAAAAAATAAAATCGGAAAGAATGATAGGTCATCACCACTTTACCAACTTAATTTTAAATCATCAAAGCAATAATAAGGACATTTATGAAATGCTACTGGAGAACATCTTAAATAACATATGTATACCTGCAATCTAACATGCTCAAATTGACCAAAACTAATAAACCAATTAAATTCACATGATAGGCAACAATAAATAGTCATATTGGAAACACAAACTAAGAACTTAAGATTAAAGTGGTGACATGAAATAAGAACTATTACAGAATTCCCACGACTTTAACGAGCATGGTTTAATCCTACACGTTCAACATATTGCTACCCATTTATGTGTAATCTAGGGGATAAATATAAAGGACTGAGCAAGAGAATTTTTTTAAAAAAAACACATTCTCGCAAGACATTTAAGACATAATGCAGAATAGCTAGAAACAACATAAATCTGGTCGTTCTGATTTGTCTAGTGTCCAAATAAACTGATCATTCAAAGCAAAATTCCATTCAATAATCAAAAGATAATCTCGGCTCAAGAACAAGGAGGACAAGAGGACAGAGTAAGCAGACATGGATGAAGAGGTTCAGCCGTTTTAAAACTTTAAAACACTACAATGGATGTTTGGACTCGAGCTAGCATAATATCCATCTGTAGACTAGATGCAGACAGGGTTGTGCTAATCCGAAATAAGCAGAGCTTCATATTAGCAATGATACGAGCAGAACACTATAACATAGATTTTGAAACTATAAGTTTAGTAGAGGGTTCAAACAAGCCACATAGCTAATACATACACTTAGTAGTCATATCATAATATTAATGAACTATAACCATAGATGTGTAGTGAAAGGAAAAAAGGTAAAAAAAAAAAAACTAAGTCCAAGTCTACTCCTAAATAACATATTAATTGAAACTAAGGCAAAATTTAGAGGGATCTTTACCTCTGTGCGGGCAGTGACCTGGAGAACGAACTGAACGAGAGCGAGCTTTCCCCACCAAGACCCGACTCCGAGGATTCTGACGAACTCGTAACGATTTGTGGACTCTTTTTTGATCTATTTTCGTCTCAAAGAAGTCTTTGTATTTAACTGATGCTTTCTTTTGTAATGACTCAAAATTTCCCCCCCTTTCACAGTGAAGAAGAAGAATTATTTATAGGGGAGAAATTAGGGTTCCAAATGGGGGGCAAAAATGAGAATTCGAATGGGATGGAGGACCATTCCAACTTCAAACGGCCAAATTCTTTCACCATTAAAGGAAGACATACTTTTCCTCAAGCTTCAAACCATTCTAGAAGTTGAAAGAAAGACGGACGGATGGATCGGTCCCATTGTCCTTGGCGAACTACGTGGCATGATCCCTCAGCTGCAAGGACGATCCTTTGTTGAAAATGACGCAGAGTACTATTTTGGGTTTTGTTGTACGTATTGTGTGTTTGGTGGGTGATATTGGAATGTTGGGTTATTTTTGTGTATTGGTGGGCCGAGTCGGATGGGAATTGGGCTGGATCGTTCGAATTGCTGAAACAAAAAGAGTGGGCTGTTGTACGGTTAAGCATTGGTGTTGCAACGTATGGGATTTGCTGGAGTTGTGGATGAAACAGAGGATGGGCCTGGGTTGTGGGGAATTTCCAATTGGTTTGGAAAGGTGAAAGGGAATTGGAAAAGGAGATGGGTTGCTGGACTTGCAAAAGAGGCCCACGATTTGGTCCTTTAAAATAACCACATGAATTATTGATTTGACCAAATTGTATTTCACTAGTGAATTTGGCTAAAATTTAGATATGATGAATTAATATAATTAATTTATGAACTTCTCAAATTTAACGAAATAAAATAATTAATTCGAATTTAAACTAACCAATTTCAAATACTCAAAATCATAACTATAAATTATACTAGACTAGATTAATAATATATTTACTTAAACAATGTAGAAATCTTTTGATATGGTCTTCAAATATTTATAAAATATATTAATTACTAGATGGGCCCAACATAATACTTTGGTTATCAAAATTTAAAGTTCTTGTAAAAAGTTTATGTAAAGCGACTGAAAACATTACTATATTATTCCCTTCATTGATTAACTTATGACAAAATATACAAATTAAAGGTGTTTTATGTACCTTACTCTAGTATACTTACAAACATAAATTTTAGAAACTAAATATATCTTCTAAAGTTAATACAAGTTTATTTTATCGTATCTGAAAACTCTAGCACGCCTGATGCAGACCTCGGGTTACTTGCTTATTATCTCATCTTGAAATTCCTTTTCTTGCACCTCAAAGTAAATGCAAATGTCAACAACTGTGAAATTAACAAATTGAATAGTTGCAACAAAATGTCAATACAAAAGACAAATAACACTGATATTATAGCAGAAGCTTAAAGATGTTCTCACAACAACTTATAACACTGGAACTACAAGTTAACTTGAACAATAGAGACACTAACACACTCTAAGTAGTAGTTGAAACTTGAGAGGAAATGGATTACCTGCATAAGATTAAGCAGAAATTGTTTAGTGAGATAGTCTTGTAAAATAGCACATGCACTTAGAAGGAGCAAATGATATCTATTCTCCTACAACAAAGAGGAATTGTGTAGACAATGATGCACATTTATGCAATATCAAGAGAAATGAATATTCCATCCTAATTTATATGGTGGTGTTTGATCAAGCATGAAGTTTAAGAAAGAAAAAAAAACTTTTGAAGATTGAGGTCTAAAAATTGTCATTAACATTTCTGTGGTGGCTACAAATGATGAAATTTTTTTTCATAGAAAGAAAAATAAAGTATTGACTCATATTTTGGGAGGAGCAAGTATATAATATTAACATAGAAGAAATGCAGAAACATTTCAATCCTTATCCAATAAAGACAAAATGGCAGTAAACATGTTTACCATATTAAAAGAATACTCTGAAGATAAAAACTGGGATCTAATGAAGATAACTTGTTGAAACTATAAAATTAGCTGAAGCAACAAGAAATTTGAATAAAATCCCTCAAAAAAAAGGGAAGAAGAAAAAATTAATGAAGTCGACGAACCTGGATATCTGAAAAGAGATGCACAACGCTTATTTGTAACCAATCCTGCAATCTTCTCTCCAGACATTTAAATTTTTCTTCAATCTTGTGATCATTTATCCAGATAAAATTTCAACAATTAGCTTAAAAAGCATATAGAGATTGCACAGGCATAGCAATTTACAACAGAATTACTCAATATTGTAATACGTTTTGATATCCTTCTCTTGTTCCTGGTTTAAAATTGAGCAAAAACTGTACATAAGCCTCAAATATCTATGTAAATTCGAGAGAAAACTAAATACACATCATTTGATAAATAAAATGATTTTTTTATAATATATTTATGACGTTTTCTTTCTTTGAAGGATCCTCCACCTGTTGACATAAAAATTCAATAAATGGTATCATTTCAGAGATCATTGGTTTGAATGGTAAAAGTAATTTACTATGTGACTGATATCTTCTTTAATTTATTTAGTGTAAAACATTGATTGAGATGGCTTGGAACAACAAAATCAAGAGGCTTATTTGGAGCAACCCCACCAACAGGAACCGTGAATCACCTAAAATGGATAATAAATGTAACGACCCGGAAAATGATAGAGTGAAACTAGAGCCTCACATGTGAGTTTGGAGTCGAGAACTTAATGAAATGATTATATTTGAATTTGACCCAAAAAGTTCTTAAAAATGTGCTTCGGAAGTTACCGGAAACTTGTTTAGCTGTATATAAAAAGATCCGTTTCGTTTTTCGAAAATCCGACTTCATATTCTTGTTTAGGGGGTCAAATTGAGTGGGAAATGGGTCTAACCCAAATTTTAGAGCAACCGTATCAAAATCCGAAATTTCAAAGTGAAGCCTTTTTCGAGAGTCTACTTTGGAGGGTCATATCTCCTAGCACACAAATTATTTGGGTGGCCAATAATATATCCATGGAAAGCCCTTTGAGTTAGCTACCTAACGCACTTCGTTTCATCTCATTCGGAGTTCGGACGAAGAAGTTATGCCCATTTTGTAAAATATGTCCGGCAGAAAAAGACAATTTCCAGTAGCTAATTTTACTGTTCACCCGCCCCATTTTTTTTCTAAGTGTTGGACGAATTTTTTTCCAAAGGGCATATATTATTTCCTAGAGACCATTAATTCAATTCCCATCCCTAAAACATTTCCCTCTCTACAATCCTCCATTAAGAAGAAGAAGAACTTGGAGCTAGGGCTTGGATTCAAGGCTTTCTTCATCAATTTTCTTGGGGAATCATAGCAAAGGTATGGTGACCCTTGATCCTTGATTATCTTTCCTTCAAGGAGTCCATTAAAAAGGGTTTCAAAAGTCTTCAAAGAACAAAATTTCTATTTTCTATTCTAGGTATGGGTTCATGGGTAAAATGTTTTCAAAGTCATTATATTGGTGAATTGAAGTTGTA
>NC_064288.1:28425491-28637132 GCF_019186545.1 Solanum stenotomum
AAGTGTAGGTTCCGGCAAGTGATCCCTCCTAGCTAGTTTGAAGTGTTGGATTGCTTTCCTCCAAGACTTGGTATGTCCTCATGGATTCGAGGATAAGACTTTTAAGTCCTTTTGTTCATGTAATAGACTTAATAGACTTCTTTTGATTGTAAAGGGCCGTGTCCCTACTTATGTTTTGTGATTGTGTCTAAGATGGCCATGTGAGACTTAGACTTCCGCTGTGTGTTTTTAAAGTTGTTTTAATGAAGTTCAATTGTGTGGATGTAAATAAGTTTTTTTTTATTCCACACTATTTTCATTATTGAATGCAATGAATGACTATGTGGCTCGTATAAGGCCCCTTCGGGGTCGAATACGCCATGTTACGACTAGGGGGTACTCTCGGGTCGTGACAATAAACATATTATTTATTCAAGTAAAAAACATATTAATATACTTCTTAAGCAAATATACAGAAAGATTTGATAGTGTTATTCCTACTAAATAAAAAATTATGAATGACAAATTTATACCTTTCTTCTATATTGTCTTTGTAAATCTATAGTAAAAAGAAGTTTATACAAAAAAATCCAAAACCATCCTCATATTGTACCCTTTCTAACATATAATCGGAGGTTAACAAAAAAAAGTAAGAATTTTTTGTTATAAGTTATTATTCTTAGAAATATAGGTCCTCAGATAACATGTTTGTCAAGTCTCAAGCAGTCAACAATTTAGCCAAACTTCATATTCATAAACACTAATTTGTACAAAATTTGACTTTCGGGGACTACTGACTTAAGAAAAAGTAAAAGCACTAAACATAAATTAAAGAAAATAGCCATCAGACCTCTAATAAATAACCAACAACATATTATTAAATAGAATAAATTAACCATAGCATCTATCATGTAAGAAGTCTATAAATATATGATAGTGAAGTGGCAGGGTGATAATTCATAGTAGCATTTGCCATGTAAGAAGTCTATGAATATGTGATGGTGAAGTTGCAGGTGAATTGTCATAAATGAGACATAAAATCAAGTGTAGCATAGTCGAGATAAAAAAACTTTAAAAGTAGGACTATTTTCTTTTTTCAAGCATTTACAAGCTTCTATGTCAATAGTGTACTTAAATTTGTAAAAAATGAGAAAAAGAAATTCGGATGTATCATTATGAAGTAAAATTGTCATACCATAAATTCCAAGCTAATATTTGTTGAGAAATTGTATATCTTTACAATATTTCACCAATAAAGTTTAATACACCTAATACCATAACTGATGTTCACGTTCAGTATGCATCAATTGACCATTGACCCATATAAGGCAAACTCAATTTCACATCCTAGAATAAACTCAGTAAAACAAAGTAGGAGTTCTTCATACAATCAACAGGTATTCGAACATAATATAATGAAGGAAATCAAAGGCATGAGTTCTTCACTAGAGTTCCATGTAAGAGTTTGTAATAGTCACTTATAACTATTTATTTTTAGGTTATTTTTAAAAAACTGCTCACAAACGTGTAACGATCAGTTCGAACAAAGTTGTTGACTCTGATATGACAAGAACTCAATAGTAGATCACTCACGTTTCCACTTTGTTTATTAATCATCTAAACTCATTTAATAATTTTTACTCTCATAACTATCCATTTCTCTAAATGTTTAGTAGAAACACAAAATCACTTACTCCAGTCATTAAGTATGACAATGAAGTTTTATGTTTTCGTAACCTTTTACTTGCATAGAAAGCCACTTGAACAATAATGTATTTCCACACTATTGCCTGAACATCTAAAATAATAGTGCTTCCTTAAAAGAACTTACGTTGGTCAATAGAGAATTTTAGTAGCTGACTGTGGCTGTTGTCCAGGCATTTCCCCCACTTTCATCACCATTGAAAGCGCTTTGTCCCGCCTATCAGAACCGCTTCCCGGTGACTAGGAAATGGGTTTGCCCTTGAATTGAAGTGATGAGGTCGGAAAGAGTCCTGCTCCGCTTTATACTAAGAGAGTGTGGTTGGGTCTGACTCTGTTATAGGTGGCTACCTGAACCCTAACCTTGTAATTCCCTTTCCATTTTCCCTTCCCCTACCCCCACTTAGAAAAAAACTTTTGTCAACCATTTTTTATAAAATTTCATCAAACTTTTGATGCAACTGCTACAAATAAGTTAATAATAAACACAATGTACCGGCAAATCATGATAGACGTTCAACGGAACATGTATTGTTGATTCTTTCTTTAAGCTGCAAATGACTGAGAAGGAAGTGGAATAATATATTAAAGAAATTAAAGAAACATCACAAAATGTATGATATAGAAAACTCGGTAAAAAATAACTGACATGTATAATACCTATTAACCAGAAAGCAAGTTCATTCTTTTTTAGTTGATAATAATAGTAGTTTGTAATGACTAATAAAGTACTCGAGAAATAACCTGCAATCATAAATATGTCCATCTCATGTTGATTAATCTAAACAATAGATATTTCTTCAAATAATCTAAATAAAAGACACACTTTAAAATAAACTTCATAATCTCAAAACTCCGCTAAATCTTTCCACACTCTCAAATGAGAGAGTAAAAATGAAATGAATCAGCCTACGACCCTGTAACTACAAAGAGAAAATTGAATGAAAGTCCTACCTTGGTTAGAAAAATAAATAAAGCAATTGTAAGAAAGGTAGATAAATTAAAGTTAAACTCAAAGTTGGGGTTATTCCCGTTAAAAAGGGTCCAAATTTTTTATTATTGAAACAAAATTTTAGAGCAGTGCATGTCTATTTTACACAAACAAAGTTCTACTACATGGACAAAGATACAAAAACAACAACATACCCAATGAAACATCTCAAAAAATTACAAATAGAAATAAAAGCAATAATAAAGTGAAGATTCATGTTAATCAATAATTGGTATATTAGTTTAAACTACTGTAAGTCTCAGAAGATCTAAGTAATTATTTCGAGAAAAAAAATATGTAATGCTAGCATTCAAGTTTTTACGAAGACAACATAAATTTGGGGATATATAACTTTCAACAACAAGCAAAACAATGGCAAAATACTCACATGCAATAACTTTGATCAACCAATTTCTTAGCCCTGAGTCTCTTCACACCTATAAACAATCGATACAACATATTATAAATCAATGAGAAGAACATATAAACAAAATTATTACCACAGAAAATTGGTCATACCATTATGAACATCTCAATATAGAATACTCATAAATATTTATTTAGGAGAAGAAAACTGATCAGAAAAAGAAAAAATATAACCATAAAAAAAATGCCCACCAAGCAACAATGGAAAACAATCCATTTGAAATTAGAGAACCACCAATTTTGCATAAATTTTTAGTAATAGAGTTAAGTATAAGGAGCATATAGAAGTGGAAAACAACTGTCTTCCCCCTGAACTAAAAGGTAGACACGTGTACCGAAAATAAAAATTGAAGGGTTCATATTGAATGTTGCTACTTTAAAAGTACTATATTTATTGGTTGTTGTACAAATATGTATAGTTGTGTTCGTCCACCTAAGTCTCACTTCTAATAAGGAGTAATATATAATTATATGAAATACGTTTATTATTCAAAATGCCACAAAAAGTCGACTGAAATTACCTAAAATAACCTTGAAACTATTTGAGTTTTATAAAGCTAATTACTCTAAGTCACTTGAAATCTAAGAAACTCGAAAATTAATTAATATCGGGGAGGATCAAAATTGGGTGTCAACAACTGTCCCTCGTTTAACTTGAATTGATGAAACAAATCCGAGGAAACTGAAATTGACGAATCCAATTTTGACCGACCACATCTTTATCCTTTCAGAAAGGGATTTTGGTACGGACTTTAGAAATTATGGCCGAACCCTGGAAATGGGTTTCCTACATATCTCAAACTATATGAGAATTCAAGCCACTTACAGTTTGGTACGCTTGATTTGACGCATAATTTTGAAAAAACTCAAAAGTCATCCTAATATCGAATTATAAAGGCATCAGAATGCTCGGGAATACGATTTACGAGAGAATGTTGGAATACAACCGGGTTTTTAATATTGACCCCGCCTACATATCCTTAAACCTTAAGAATCAAGCTGTCTATAGTTCGACTCAATCGGTTGAAAAGAAAATCTATTATGCAATATATCATTTGGTTCAGGAAGAGAGACAAAGTAAGTCGAGTTTGAAAAAGGAGGCTCACAACCTCTTAGTCATGAATGTGGTGCACTTCACACCCATAATTAAGAACTTACACGAGCATAATTTCCAAATCTTTTGGCGCATTGTCACTCGGATTGGAAAGATGCCTCAGGTGGAAACCAAAACTTCCGGATGCAAAACTGAAGCTAATAAACCTAAAGAAAAACCCACATGCCATCTGATAGGGGTGTGGTTTGATAGTGGTGGAAGTCGCACCTCAGCTCGCGTCCTAAGAGTTTGACACTCCTCTTCGGACTATGTCCCAGTTCGCTGCTAAGAAAATGTTCCACGTTGTGCTGCATCCTTTTTTATGGTATCCGCACCTGTGGTTTGTTTTGAGAATTGATCCTCTCGGATGCTCTCGACAAAGACTGAGATAAAACTCATTAGCACAAGAGTGCAATTCAAATTGAGAGATAGTGTCTTTTACCGTGTTGACACTTAATTGTTCTCTTTGGTCATTTGACGTCAACTCCATCGGGTTTGACGTAAAGAAAATAAAGCTTGTGTCTCGTATTTGCAATATAATCTTCAATGTACTCTTCATTTGATGTCAAAGTAATAAAATAGACTAATGTAATATGTTGATAGTTTTCTTGATGTCGTTGTTGATGATTCTATTGATGTCTTTTTTTTTTTGCAAAGAAAAATGATGTGGTCAATGTTGATCTTCTTTCGATGGGTAAACCTTTCTCTTGATGTGCATGCCTTTTCTCTTGCTATGCGTAAATCTCTTTCCCTCGATGCATGACTTCTTTCCCCGATGCATGAATCCTTCTCTTGCTATGCATGAATCTATTTCCCGCGATGCATACCTTTTCTCTTGCTATGCATGGCTTCTTCTTCTTGCTATGCATGAATCTTTCTCTTGTAATGCATGACTTCCTTCTCTTGCAATGCATGACTCTTCTTTTGCTATGCATGATTTCCTTCTCTTGCAATGTATGACTTCCTTCTCTTGCTATGCATGAATATTTCTTTTGCGATGCATGGCTTCCTTCTCTTGCGATGCATGACTCTTCTCTTGCTATGCATGAATCTTTGTCTTGCGATGCATGACTTCCTTCTCCTGAGATGCGCAACTCTTTCTCTTGCGATGCATGATTTTCTTCTCTTGCAATGCCTGATCTCCTTATCTCGATATACATGACTTCCTTCTCTTGCTATGCATGATCTTCTTTTTGATGATGCCATCCCCGATACCGAACAAAAATAGTGCTTCACCGAGCAACATAGCTGATCTTCTAGGTAGTTTTTTGGGTTGTGGTATCGTCTCAATTGACAATAGAATAAAAATGACCCTGAGAGTAGTGGTATCATCTCATTTGATGATACGATATGATTCTCTCCGAGTAGTGATATCGTCTCAATTGACAATACAATATGATTGACTCTTAGAGTAGTGGCATAATCTCATTCGACAATGCAATATAAATAACTTTCAGGGTAAGAATATTATCATATCTGATAATATAATGCAAATGAACATCTTCCAGGTATTTTTAATTGCTAGAAAATAATAATATTGCTCTCTTCGAGGTTTTCATTTATTCCATCTATGAACATAATTGCATATTCATTATGGACCTCGCCTTGTTGGGAATTGAATGAAATAATGTTATTCATATTCCGAAGTCTTCGATATAAGCAGCATAAATCATTTCCTGTATCCCCAGAAAAATTATCAATTTTGGTGAGCTTTTAGCCGTTTTGACTTTTCCATATTCATTGAATGGAATAATATGCTGATTTTGAGGTAAACTATAGACCTGCATCCACAAAAAGATTGTCAGTTTAAAAATGAATTGATCTGTGTTGATCTCTTTGGTTGTTTGCTTCTTGTCTTTCTATCTCTGGTGGATTTTTTTGATCTCCCGCTTCTTGATAGATAAGACAAAACATTTTTATGCAAAATGATTGAAACATGAAAGAAAAGTTTTTAGGAAAAATAGATTTTCAAAAGTAATGTTTGGGAAAAGGTCATTGCCAAGTGTCATGTCACGTCGAATTTAATGAACACCATTGGAGTTGATGTCTCGAGGTCTATCTGATCACTTGTTGGGAAGTATTCAAACTTGCTCTAAACTGCCGATGAACCTTATCGAAATTTTTGTGGTCATCCTCAAAAATTTTTGTACCAGTTAATTGTCTTGGCTTATCTTTAACAATTGGTGAGAAAATCATGAAATTTTGGAGATCCTCTCAAAAATTTTGTCCCAATTACAAGTTTCGAAGTAACTCCAGTCTTGACTTGTTGGAGAAAATTTTCTTCTCGAGAATTCTTGAGTTCCTCTCAAAAATTCTGTCCCAGTTTCTATTGTAAAGAAAAATAGAAATCTTTCAGGAGTTATGATCGAGCCCTTGTGGCGCTTATGTATCCCGTTGAGGCAGGAATCACGTCAACCGTAGTTCCCCCTCTCGAGGATTAATAAAAATAAGGAATTTACAAAGAAACCGACCGAGGCCGACATAGGCCGCTTACGTATCTCATTCTTGACAATTCAGGTCGAACGTAGTTCAAATACAAAGAAGTATTAAAAGGGGATAATGGAGTGACTGAGGCATACATAGGCCGCCTACGTATCTCATTCTTGAGAATTCAGGTCAGACGTAGTTCATTTACAAAGAAATATTAAAAAGGGATAAACGAGTGATCGAGGACGACATAGGCTGCCTACGTATCTCATTCTTGAGAATTCAGGTCAGACGTAGTTTATTTACAAAAGGGATAAAATTTTAAACAAAGCGATTACAAACAATTAGAATTATTACAAAAAATGACAAAAATACAAACGGAAATCTTCACACATAATATCTTTTGACAGCATATGAGTTGATCGGTTTTGGCCATTCGGTGCCATCCATCTCTGACAGGACCAAGGCACCTCTAGATAATACTTTACGAACCATGTAGGGCCCTTGCCAATTTGGTGCAAATTTCCCTTTATATTCATCTTGATGAGGCAAAATGCGTTTAAGAACCAACTGACCAACCTCAAACATTCTGGCCCTTACTTTCTTATGGAAAGCACGAATCATTCTCTGTCGATACAGTTGCCCATGACAAACAACAACCATTCTCTTCTCATCAATCAGTGTTAACTGATCAATCCGCTTGCGAACTCATTCAGCATCACTCAATTCAACTTCCTAGATGATTCTCAATGAAGGTATTTAACCTTCTGCAGTTATAACTGCTTCTGTTCCATATACTAGCAAATAGGGAGTAGCTCCAATTGATGTCCTGACAGTCGTTTGGTAACCCAACAAAGCGTACGATAGCATCTCATACTAACCTCTGCGATTATCAATCATTTTCCTCAAAATCTTGTTTATGTTTTTATTGTCGGCTTCTACAGCTCCATTCATTTAGGGATAATAAGTGGTTGAGTTTCGATGAGTAATCTTAAATTATTCACATATTTCTCTCATCAAATGACTGTTGAGATTCGCTCCATTGTCAGTAATGATGTATTCTGGTACTCCAAATCTACATATCAAGTTGTTGCGACCAAAATCAGCTACAACCTTCTTTGTCACCGACTTATATGAAGCTGCTTCCACCCACTTGGTAAAGTAGTCAATGACAACCAAAATGAATATGTCTGCATTAGAGGCGGCCGGCTCTATTGGATCAATGACATCCATGCCCCAAGCTACGAATGACCAAGGTGATCTCATGGCATTGAGTTTGTGAGGCGGCACTCGAATCAAATCTCCACGCACTTGACATTTGTCACATTTCTGCACAAACTTGCAACAATCATGCTCCATAGTAATCCAAAAATAATCGGCTCGGAGGATCTTTCTTGCCAAAGTGAGTCCATTCATGTGAGTACCACAAACTCCGGTATGTATTTGTTCCAGAAGCTTTATAGCTTCACTAGCATCAACACATCTGAGAAGACCTAAATCTGGAGTCCTCCTATAAAGGTTTTGCCCACTTGCAAAGAAATTGAGGGTCATACGGCGTATCGACTTCTTTTGATTGAACGTCGCATTCTCAGGATAAATTCTGGTCTCTAAGTACTTTTTGATGTCAAAATACCAAGGTAAACCAGCTGGTTTCGCTTCAGTATGTGAACAATGGACAGGCTATTCTTTTACCTCTATATCCACTGGATCAATATAAATTGTATATGGATGCTTAATCATTGATGCAATGGTGGCAAGAGCATCGGCTAACTCATTTTATGTTCTGGGAGTGTGTCTGAACTCAATTTTGTGGAATCTTTTGCACAACTTCTGTATATATTGCATGTATGGTGTGATCTTTAGGCTCTTCATGGCCCATTCTCCTTGGACCTGATGAATCAGCAAAACTGAATCTCTAATAACCAGCAACTCCTGAACATTTATATCAATGGCCATTCTTAGACCTAGAATGAAAGCTTCATACTCAACCATGTTGTTTGTGCAATCAAATCGGAGTTTAGCCGCCATAGGATAATGCTGACTAGATTCTGACACTTGGACCGCTCAGCTACCTTTCCCTTGTTGATTTGCCGCTCCATCAAAGAATACCCTCCAACCAGGGTAGGCTTCCGAAATATCTTCACGCACAAATGAAACTTCCTCGTTGGGAAAATAAGTCTTGAGCAGTTCATACTCCTCATCAACTGGATTCTCCGCAAGATGATCAGCTAAGGCTTGTGCTTTTATCGCCTTTTAAGTCACATACATAGTGTCAAACTCACTCAAAAGCATTTTCCATTTAGCCAACTTCCTACTTGGCGTTGCTTTCTGGAAAATATACTTCAATGGGTCCATTCTGGAAATAAAGTATGTGGTATAAGAAGACAAATAATGTCTCAACTTGTGAGCGATCCAAGTCAAAGCACAACATGTTCTCTCCAAAAGAGTGTAACGAGCCTCATATAGAGTGAACTATTTGCTCAAGTAATAAATAGTTCGCTCCTTCTTCCCAGTTTCGTCATGTTGACTAAGCACGCATCCCAATGCGTTATCCGAGATCGATAAATATAGCAATAACTGACTCCCTTCTCGCGGAGGGACCAACACCGGCGGATTGGACAAATAGTTCTTGATGGCATCAAAAGCAGTTTGACATTCTCCGGTCCACTTGGTCGAGACATCTTTTTTCAATAACTTAAAGATGGGCTCACACACCACGGTGGATTGAGCTATGAACTGGCTGATGTAGTTCAACCTTCCCAAAAAACTCATCACCTCTTTCTTGGTCTTCGGAGGAGGTAATTCTTGGATCTCCTTGATCTTGGAAGGGTCAAGCTCAATGCCCCTTCTGCTGACTATAAACCCCAACAATTTGCTAGCTGGCACTCCAAAAACACATTTGGCGGGATTTAACTTCAAATTGTATCGACGCAAGCGATCAACGAATTTCCTCAAGTGAGTTAAGTGATCTGAACTCTCGCGGGACTTGAATATGACATTATCTACATACACCTCGATCTCCTTGTGAATCATATCATGAAAGATGGTCTCCATAGCCCTCATGTAAGTAGCACCGACATTTTTTAGACCGAATAACATCACCCGATAATGATATACGCCCCAAGGCGTAATGAAAGCTATCTTTTCTACATCTCCTTCGTCCATCAGGATCTGGTGGTAACCCGCATTACAATCCACAAATGACTGCATTTCATCCTTAGCACAGTTATTAATGAGAATGTGGATGTTCGGTAATGGAAAATTATCTTTTGGGCTACCTTTTTTGAGATCTCTGTAGTCAACACAAATTCTGATTTTTCCGTCTTTCTTGGCAACTGGAACAACATTAGCTAACCATGTTGGATACTGCATCACTTCCACTACTTGGGACTCGATCTAATTTGTAATCTCCTCTTTTATCTTCAAACTCAACTCAGGCCTGAACTTCCGAGTCTTTTGCTTTACTGGACTGAAATCTGGGTTAATCAGCAACTTGTGGGACACCATATTCGTACTCAATCCTGGTATATCCCTGTAAGACAAGGCAAACACATCAATGTACTCTCTGAGCAAACGGATCAGGTCACTTCTTTGAGCTTCAGTCAGATGGACGTTGATTCTTACTTCTTTGACACACTCCTCATCTCCAAGATTCAAAGTTTTGGTTTCTTCTAAATTCGGCTTGTGTTTATTCTCAAATTGTCAAAACTCTTCGGCAACATGTTCAGGTACCTCATTTTCTTCTTTGTATTCCTTGCATTCATCATCACCTACCTCATTTTGTTCACTAGTTTCATGACATGACATGACATTGACAGGTTTTAAATTATTATTACTGAAATCATAAACAGACGAATTAGAAAAGTAAAGTATAAATAGATAAATAAACAATTTTTTGATAAAAGAGGCTTTCATTTAAATTGAAAAACAAGAACAAACTTTAGCCACGGCCAAGGGCCATTTTGCCTTTTTAAACATCACAAGAGAATTTAAAAACTTCAAGCAAATAAAAACTGCATAAAGGGTGGGTCTCGGGCCTCTTACGGACTACCACTAATTTTAAAAATAATAAAAGACACATGTCTTTTCTACCAAGCTGCACGGGAAATTAGGAGCGGTGTGATGGTCCAATTCTGCAATTGCTCATCAGGTTCTGCATCAAGGATGCCCGAAGTCTCAGCCTATTCATTGATGACCGCATCAATCTCTTCAAAAAGACCCCAGATTCCTTCCTCGAGACCATCATCATTAACATATCCTCGCACCGGGAATGAATGGTACAGATGAGGAATTGGCCTGGCCAATGCTTGATCAACACTTTTGTTCTTCATCTTAGCCTCGTTATCTATGGGGACATACCCCAAACCAAACCTTGGTCCTTTGGTGGGAATTTGGATAGGCTCGACAATTCCTTGGAAATGCTTCCCCAACCCGAAACCTGGTTCAAAACCATTCTGGAGCATGACGGTAGCAATCGTCTTGTATACGGCAGGCATAAGAGGTTGTGGAGCTAAGCCATCACTGGTGGCATTTACCAGCTCCACCGTGTAAAAATTGCAACTTCGAGAGACATCATCAACGATCGGTGCATACCCATTGGAATGGCTTCCTTCACCATAAATGACCAATTCCTGGTCCTTCCAAACAACCTTCATTAGTTGGTGAAGGGTAGACGGCACAGCCCCAGCCATATGAATGAACGGTCTTCCTAGAAACGGGTTGTAACTGGTGTTGATATCTAACACCTGGAACTCGACGTTGAATTCCGCAGGACCCACCTGAATATCCAAGTTCACTGCACCCAATGTGTCTCTTTGCACTCCATCAAAAGCCCTCACATTGACTTGGTTTTGGTGAAGCTTTCCCAAATCAAATTTTAGCTGCCTCAGAGTCGAAAGTTGGCTAATATTAAGACCGGATCCGTCATTGGCCAAGACGTGATTTATTATCTTGTCTCGACACATAATGTTGACATGTAAAGCTTTATTGTGCATCTTACCTTCAAAGGGCAACTCTTCGTCACAAAAACTAATTTGGTGTCCTCGGATGACCTGGTTTATCATGGCTGCTAGATTGTCATTGTTGGTACCCACTGGCACATAAGAATCATCCAAAGCCTTCATCAATGCTTGCCTATGACTGTGAACTCATAAACAAAGCCTATACAGAAATCTGAGTCGGCGTCTTCTCCAAATGCTTCAAAATCGAATAATCTTTCAGCTACATTTTTCTCCAGAACTCCTCGGCCTCGGCTTCACTGATAGTCCTTTTTGTTTGGTCCTTCTTATGCCCTCCTTGAGCTTACTCTTCCGGTGTGTAGCACCTGTCGGGTCTGGTCATACCCTGGGTAACAACCGTTTCAATTACAAACTTTGGTTGGGTAAGAGTTTCTCGTGGCACCAAATCAACATCCTTCTCAGGTGTCAGAATCACAAACTCATTCTTCTCTCTGATGCTCAACGAAGCTACAGCCCTTTCCAGTTCATCATGAGCAATCGAAACTATTGCTTTTGTCACGCACCAGTCATCATCTGTCTCTATCATGTTGATAGTGGAGCCTCCATGATTTGGCAAAGGATTACTATTGACATTGGGCGCGACCGTCTGAAGAGAGACCACGTTCTGGTCAATTAGGTCTTGGATCTTATGCTTCAGGTTAATACAGTCCTCAGTATCATGTCCAACACAGTTGGAGTGGTATGCACACCTTTGGTCAGGTCTGTAAAACTTCGAACTAGTGTCAACTAGCTTGGGCCCCACTGGATGAATATATCCTGCTGCAGTTAATCGCTCGAATAACTTTGTTTAGTTTTCGATGAGCGGAGTGAAAATTATGGGGGGCTTCTTCTCAAATCTAGGACAGGGGGTGGGGGGGGGGAAGGATCGTAAGTGCCTTGTGGAGGAAGAGGCATTTGACGATAATTTGGAGCGTTTGGATGGGGGTCTTGATATCTGGGATATGAGTTGGTTTGGTAATTTGGTTGTGGAGCTTGGTAGTTCGGGGTGTATTTTGATTAAGTGGAGTTGGGTTTTGGTACATTGGGGGAGGAGTTTGGTAGTTTGCCTGAATGTTGGCACAGTTGGGGGCGATATTTCGGTAGTGATGAGGTGGAGTTTGGAAAACAGGACGGGGAGTTTGGTAGATAGTAGGGAGAGTTTGGTAGCTAGGAGGGGGAGTATTTTGATAACTGGGGGGGGGATGTTTTGATAACGAAGGGAGGGGTATTTTGGTAATCAGCCTGTGCATAATAAGCCGGGTACGAACTTGTGAAGGTCGAGAACAACCTTGGCATGATAAGGATTTCCTTACGGTCTTCTTCCCCTCATAGGAGACAGAGGATACATCTTTTTTTTTCTTCTTCAACAAGCCCGAAGATCCGGGCGAGGCAGCAACACGGGCAATCTTCCCGGTTCTCAATCCATCTTCGATAGTCTCACCTACCTTGACTATCTCTGCAAATTTGCTCCAATGAGCAACATGATTCTGTCATAATATTCGGGCTCTTGCACCTGCACAAACACTTCGACAATTTCCTTTTCTGACATTGGAGGTCTAACTCTAGCTGCCTACTTTCGCCATCTATATGCGAATTCTCGGTAACATTCAGGCTCTTGCACCTGCACAAGCACATAAGTATATATCGCGCGTCCTAAACAAGTAGGGGGCCTTTTGCACCAAGGCTAGGCATAAATATCGAAATACCGTAATATCGAACCGAATCGAATTTTTTTGGTATTTTGGTTTCGGTATTTCAGTTTTCGGTTCGGTATCCAATATAAATTTTTGTATTTTTCAATATTTTGGTTTGGTTTTCGGTACGTGACTTTTGTATTATTTGGTATTTCAATTTATCGAAATATATTATATTAATTATTAATAGTAATTATTAAATAATAAATATATGCACAATTTTGAATTAGGTCAGTGACCAGTGACCACCTTCATTTTTTACTTTAGTTTTCATTTTTCTTAGGCTCCTCTTTCAGCCTTTCACCGTCCCTTAAGCCTTAACGCTTTCCCATTTCCAGCGTCGTCGCATCAACCAGCGACCGGCTGACCAACAAAGGGCCAACAGGTAACAGCCAACCAGCCGCAGCCGCCAGCTAACCAACATCAACCTCCATCCGACCAGCAGCAGCCGGCAACCGACCATCGGAGCAGCACTCCAGCAGAAACAATCAGCGACCATTGGAGCACCCTAAAGATTTTTTCATCCATTTGATTATTTCTTCAAAAACCGAACTAACAAAATCGAACCGAAATAATAAAAACCGAACTGAATCGAAATAATTCAGTTCGGTGTTCTGTACACATGGTACAAGAATCGAAAACAGAAAAAATCAAAATAAAAAAATTGAAACTGAACGAAATTACCGAATGCCCAACCCTACTTGTAGCCAACCAGGATGAGGGTTCGTTTGGAGACAAACAATGATTCTCGAGTACCGGCCACGTCCAGGGTGTAGGCTCGGGTCGTGACAGCCTAACATTTTTCCTTCGGAATAACCTAAACCCCTTACCTAGAATATATTGGTTTCGTAGATATTTTTTAATTGGTTTCCTAGTTTTTTCCTAAAATTAGATGGCGACTCTTTCAAAACGCTTTTGTTCTTAAAATTCTTTTAAAATTGACTTAATTGATTATTTTTTGACTCACCACGTGACTTGCCCTATTTGAATAAAGTAGGGGTGTAAACACATCTGTGGAATGAATATTTTTGTCCTATGTGGTGTCCTACGTTTATTATGTCATGTATGAATCATGTGTATCTTCTTGTTCAACTTTATACAAGTTTAAGCGTGTACTTTTTCACACCCAAAGTTGGAGGGCATAAACATGAGTTGATCAGATGGTTAAAAGACATATTGGTGTATTATGTCGTAGATTAATCAGGTCAAAGAAGATTAGAAACTTGAGTTATAAGTCCCAAACATATAAGCTACAAATAATTTGAGTATATGTATAATTGTGCATTGATAGTAGTTAATGGAAGGCCCCCACTTATTGATGTCGTTATATAGCTTGTTATTCTCAAGAGACCGTGAGATTAGGTTTTAGTTGAGCAACTTCACTTCGAAGCATTAAGATATTAACGATTGAAATTTGAAAGTGGAGTTAAGAGATAGCTATGTTTTAACACGGTCTAATTGAATAGATTAATTGGTTAGATAGGGTTATTTGATAAAAAAAAACATTTCAAAATTACTACACTTAATTGAGTGATATTAGTGGCTATAAAATATTTATGATTAATGAAGATTTGTTCGGAAAAATTATAGTGAACCTAATGAGAAGGAACTCAACAATTGGAAACATTATATCTCTCGCCCTCCTTAATATAAGTTTCCAACTTCATCCTCTTTTAATTAATAATATTATTGCTTTAGAACTTTCTGATTAAGTAGTTTTAAATAAAAATCATAATATTAATAATTCAAAATTTGTTCTTACTTATTTTGTTCATTCCAAAACTCCAAAAATAAATTTAAATAACTTTTCAAGACCGAATTAAAATGTTTTCAATTACTTTAAATGAAATTTAAATAATATATTTATTTTTAGTTTCTAAAATATCAATAAATTGTGATGATAATCCTTATGATATTCTATCTAGCACCTTCAATTTTTCATTGATTGAAATATTCATTTTTTAAATCTTTTTCATGCGAAAATTTCATAAGTTTTAGAAGTTATTGATTATTAAATTATTTAAATATTCATGTATTATAGTGAATATATATATTGCTAATTCATATTTAAGAGTAATGTTATCTCTAAAACAATCTGGATGTAACATACTTTCTACATTAAATGATTGAGAAAATATCATAAAAAAGTAAATTTGAAACTTACGTGATATCTACTGATCAAATTAAATTAAATAAAATATAAAATTCACTTTTCTAGCTTCTAGTCATCAAATTAAATTCAAAACTTTACCTTCTTGACTCCTACATATCAAATTAAATGTTTAAGAATACATCACAACAACTAATATTCAAAATTTACCGTCTCTAATCACTAAAATTCAAAACTACCCTCTTTGTTTCTTCTTATCAAATAAAATAAAATAAAATTCAAAATTTACCCTCCTAGACCCTTATTTCTACTCATCAAACTAAATTCTTGAGAAAATATCACTAAAACAAAAAAAAAAAAATTACCCTTTTGACTCCTACTCATCATATTAAATTAAATCCCAAATTTTCTCTCCTAGCTCCTACTCATCAAATTGAATACTTAAGAAAATACCAGATCTAAAAATTAAAAATTACCCTCTAAAACTTCGACTCATCAAAGTAAATTAAATAAAAAAAATTATTTAATTTTACTCTCGTAGCTCGTGCTCATTAAATTAAATACTTAAGAAAATATCACAAAAATAAAAATTTGAAAATTTTCCTTTTGACTTCTACTCATCAAATAAAATATTGTATAGAATGAGAGAAACTAATAATTTCTTCTTGAAGACATAATGTATTACCAAAATCTTGATAGTTTTCCTATATATACAAATTTCTTCACTATCCCTTTGCCTCCAATCCTCTTTCATTTGTATTATCAAACAATACAAGTTATCAACTTCTGTAACTTTCTTCATCAACTCTC
Source organism: Solanum stenotomum (assembly GCF_019186545.1). Lineage (NCBI taxonomy): Eukaryota > Viridiplantae > Streptophyta > Magnoliopsida > Solanales > Solanaceae > Solanum > Solanum stenotomum. Next base: position 28,441,720 of record NC_064288.1, read on the forward strand.
TATTTTTCTATAAGGAAATAAAAGTCAAATTCTAGTTTGTTTCCATGAATAAAAGAGTTATCTTTTATGTTTTTTGGTTTGTTGGGTTCTTTTATCTGATGGCTTGGGGTCTGATTTTTGTATAAAGTTTTTATCTTTATTGTGAATAATACCACATTTTTCATTCTAGGCTACTCATGGACTGCAACAAAGAAGATGTCATAATTATTGAAGAGATGATGAGAAATAAAAAAAAAAGACATTAATAAAATCTTGTGAAAATTGTGAAGCAAGTGCTTATCTGCTTGGGCAGAATTTTCAGTGTCTCAATGAGGAAAATTGGCGGCGTAAACAACGGTTCAATTATCTAAGTGACGAAGAAGAAGATGTTTCTAAGAGATTTAAGGGGTTTGGATATCCCTCTCCTACTAAGGAGTCTAAGGTGCAACCGTTTTCCTCTGAGAACTTGCAGAACACAGAGCATGAAGTTGAGACTTCAATTGAAACATGAGAATTGGTACAATTCAAAACCTTTGTTTGAAGCAAGATGAACAAATGTTGTTGATACTCAAATATGTTTGTGGTACCTCTTGAAATTGTAGGTATTACCTTGAATTCAATTTTAGTTAGAAAAAGAGAAAAAAAGGGAGAGAGATTTACATGCGATTCTAACTCCTGATATCAATTGTAGTCAAGACTTGACTATCTTTTCACATTCTTTATACTTAAAAAAAAAAGATGTAATCAAGCGCCCACCTCTTAATAATTTTCAAAATGTTCTTTTAGATTCTTTCGTTAAAGAATAAAAATTTGCATTTCCTTTTTTGGGTTGTCCATTGTAAAATATGACATTAGGCTAATCTGGTTAGTGTGATACACTTATTTTAATTTATTGAGTCGGTCATAAAAATAGTGATATATCTTTATTCTTTAGGCTTAGAATATCACAAGAAATTTTATTTTTCTATTTCATCATTTTCATATTGTACATTTTCTATTGATGATCTTGTCTCAGTTTCTTTGCAGTATTAATCATCTAAAAGATTGAAACTACATTGACGTGATTCCTGGATCAACAAAATATGTAGGCGCCATGATGGCTCAGTCATGTACCTAGTGTGTTTTTCTTTTATCCTCTTCATAAAAATTGGGATAGAATTTATGGGACACGTAATTGGAGATCATTTCACGATCTGTCAAGAGATCTTACTAAGATAGAATTTTTGAGGAAGATCTCAAAAATTCCAACAAGTATCGTCAAAATTTAAATAGTCAACTTCGAATGATCTCCAACATCGCATGAAGTTCAAAGTCGACTTCAAAATCTCCGGCATTGCATAATGGAGAAAAAATAAATTCAGGATACGAGCCACCGACGCCTCGTACAAATTTCTCTACAAGATATGAGTTACAACGATCACAAAGTGCTCAAGAGAGAAATGATGATTGCTCACATCTATCAAAATGATAAGGAATTTTGTACACATTTTCTCATTAATCTTTTTCTTGAAGTTTCTTGGTCAGGTTGCTAGCTAAAGCGATATTATATCTATTAATCATTCCTTTTCGAGTTCAGGAATAGATGGAAGCATAAAACAGATGGCTCTTTCAAGATACCGAGTCATCCACCTCATTATAGTTAGATAGTCATCAAGCCATCTACCTTTTTACAATGGACAATCATCGAGTCATCCATATCGTTACAATGGACATTATTTTTCACTTGCAAAGAGGGCCATAACATTTTTAATTCACCGAGAAGGCCATTACATGATTAGTCGGAGGAGGCTACCATTGAAGAATATTCTTAAGTCACATATATTTGGAGGTGAAAGATGTGCACCTTATTTATTCAACTTTGATGTCGAAAGAGGCTGACGTTGAAAGATATTCTTAAGTCACATCTATTCGGAGGTGAAGGATGCGAACCCTATCTATTCCACATCAAAGTCTGAGGAGGCAAGCGTTGAATGATATTTTTAAGTCATATATATTCTCCAATGAAGGATATGCACCCTATCTATTCCACATTAAAGTCGGAGGAGGCTGACATTGGAAGAGATTTTTAAGTCACATCTATTCGGATGTGAAGCATGTGCACCTATCTATTCTACAGAAAAGTCGGAGGAGGCTGACGTTGAAAGATATTTTTTAAGTCGCATCTATACAGAGGTGAATGATGTGCACCCTATCTATTCCACATTGAAGTTGGAGGAAGCTGATATTGAAAAAATATTTTTAAATCACATATATTCAGAGGTGAAGGATGTGCACCCATTTATTCCACGTTGAAGTCGGAGGAGGCTAACTTTGAAAGATATTTTTAAGTTGCATCTATTCGAAGGTAAAGGATGTGCACCCTATCTATTCCATGTTGAAGTCGGAGGAGGCTGATGCAGAAAGATATTTTTAAGTTGCTTTATTCGGAGGTGAAGGATTGCACCTTATCGAATTCGTATTGAAGTCGGAGGATCCCGACGTTGAAGGATATTTATATTACATTACCGGAAGTGGCAGTCTTCACATATATTCCGTCGATGAATTATCATATGTCCAATTGATGGACATGCATTTATTTTTCCCAAAGATCCTACCAACTGTTCATCTTCATTCGTCCTACCGATGTACATACATTCATATCCTACCAACGGATTATCTTCATTCGTCCTATAGATGGACATGTATTTATATCCTACTGATGGACCATCTTCTTTCATCCTACCGATGGACATACATTCATATCCTATCGATGGATCATTTTCATTTGTCATACCGATGACCATGTACTTATATACTACTGATGGATCATCTTTATTCATCCTACTAATGGATCAACAAATATCTATCAATGGATTATCAAATGTCCCACCGATGGACATGTATTTATTTTGTCCAAAAATATCCTATCGATTGATCCTTCTCATTTATTCTTCCAATGGACAAATAATTACAGTGCAAAATATCCTACCGATGGATTCTCATGCATCCTACCGACATACATGCTTTTATTTTGCCAAATATTCTATCTATGGATTCACATTTGTCGTATCAAATGGACTGACAATCATTTTATCACCATACTTATATTTTGTCGATTTATATGTTTGTATTTTTAATAAACTCACATTACACTTCAACAATCAGACAAGGTTGTTAACATGCATGGATTTTGAAGCAAGAAAGACGTCGAATAACCAAGTTAATACCATATCCACAAAAACATGCAAAAAAGATGGTAGAAAGTATCGAAAGGGATGCTACCCTTTTTTTTAAATTATACTCTACAATTGAATTTTATCTTCTTTTTTTCTAGAACATCCAAAAGAATGCATCTCAATTTAGCCAGAGGTGTGGACTACACTAACAAGGACGCAACACAGCGTGAAACCTTTTGATAACAAATTGAGGAGTGACTTCCATCACATTCAAACAACACTTTTATACGAAGGTCATGTTCAACCAAAATTGAGTTTGTCAATTTTCTTTGTCTATTATTTCTTTCATCAATCATATCCAAAGAAAGGGACAATTATTGGCATTTTAGCCTAACATTTTAAAAATTCATAACTTATAAGTTTTATTCATTCAATAGTTCTAAATAATGTTTTTTAATATAATTTTAAATATCGATACTTATCTTTATTTCTCAAAATTTTAGGATTTTTATCAATTACTTTTGATTACATTTTATTGACACAATTGATTTAATATGCTCATATATTGCACTTCTTACATGTCATTCATTTCATTCGTTACACTAGTTAATATTCATTTTATTTGCTAGTTCTATTAATATTCATTTTTGTCTTTTTATCACAATCTAGAAATACCTTTAAATGAGGATAAGAATTATATACACAAATATTTTCTTAATCAACAATTTTGGGCCACAGTCTCGAGCCCACGATTTATGCCCATTGTATAACTATTCCTTATTTAAGTTTTTAATAGGTCAAAAGATAAAGTGGGTGGTGGAAAATTTTCAAGAAGAGAAAAATCCTAAAATATTCTTCTATCCTATTCTAAAAGAACAACCGTCACCCAAAGCCCCTGTTTTTTTTTTCTGCTGACAACCTGCCAAAACCACCATCAACAACACCCAAACCACCTCCCTCACGCCATTGAAACAACCAGACAACCGATCTTCCCCATCGCCAAACAACTACCGCTCAACANCCCCCCCCCCCCCCCGCGCTTCATTTTTCACTTTTTTCCTGTGAACCAATGAGCCTTTATCTCCGGCAAGCAACGACCTTTAAGTATGCACAATGAAGCCATTAATGGCGAACACAACTCTGACTACTGGAGCATGCCGCCAGAACCAAAAGAATAAACTAGCAACTCTGAAAAGCCTTTCACTTTAAGATCCGCTCAGAAAAGCAACTTTGGTAACCCTTTTAATTTTGTATTTTTATATCTATCTGGGTTTATTTTTCATCTTCTTTATTGTTGTTAATTCTACCTCAATGTATTTCCACTTATTACTATTTTGGGGTTTGCATTATTTTTGCTGATTAAATAATGCTTAATTGTAAGGTTTTCATGTTGCTTTGTTCACATTTTTATAAATATTGACAAGTTATTCCTCCATATCTTTGTTTAAATTTCTTGTGTTGTTGGTTGATTCATTTTATATTTGATTAACTTTATTTTGACTTTTATTTCAAACTCAAAATATCATTGCTGATATATTGTTACATTGCTTTTATTTTATTTGATATTTAACATATACATTATGATTTTGTCTTTTAGATATGGTTGCCACCATGTATTTTTCATTATTTTAGCATGTGTGCATTTACATTTTTCTACATTACAAGTTAAAATTGGTCGATAAAGAAGTTGTGGTTGATTTCCAAGGCCTCTCATGTTAATAAGACGGGTTTTATTTTTAAATTATTATTACTTTCATCGATTATCTCCTTCTCAATTTGAAAAAAAATGAATTCATTTGAGACCCACAATTTTGGATTTCGAAGGATGCCGAATACTTTCTCTTCGAAAATACTCGAACCCTTACCTAGAATCTATTGGTTTTGTAGATATTTTCTTCTGTAATTAATTAATTGCTTTCCTAGTTATTTCCTAAAATTAGGTGGAGACTCTTTTATTCTTAAAATTCTTTTAAAATTTAATTTAATTAAATGAATTATATTATTATTCTGAGTTACCACAATGTTTCGCCCTATTTGAATAAAGTAGGGATGTAAACAACTCCTACTCATCGGATTAAATACTTGAGAAAATATCACTAAAACTAAAATTCAAAGTCCACTCTCTTGCTTCATACTCATTAAATAAAATTATATAAATTCCAATTTTATTAGAATGAAGCAAGAAGGTGGAATTCAATCAGGGGAACTTTAGACTGATTTTTAGGGCTCTCAACGCACAATAGTAAGGCAGCAATTGTGCAGTGCGAGTGCTTCCTAATCACTCGCCGCTGACACACAACTCATACACAAACACCAAAAATAGTTACCCACTGGTGAAGATCAACAACTGAATCCGCTTATTTTTGGAGCTTCTTACCTCCAAAATTTCGTAGGACTGTAGAGAAGATTGATGATCGTAGTGTGGAAGATTAAATTCACTTGGAGATACTACTCCTCTCAAAGATACTCAATTTATCGAGTCCATGCGGAATTTATGGGCATGATTGACTCTACTCAAGGATCTACATAACAATGTGGAACTCGTGTATACCACTCTTCTCATTCTCATACTTACTTCGTCAAAACATATCTCAAATCAATAATTGATCTCAAAGGATCCACAATTGAACTCAAAGACTTTCTTGAACTCTACTCTTAACTCGTTCTTGAATTTAAATTATGAATTCAAGAGTTATGATTCCTGATATGAAGGGTCTTTATGATAGTGTAGACTCATGAATACATTCTCCTCACTCTCGTACTCACTTACTTGAGTCTTGAAACAAGTAATTAGAGTTTGTAGAAGACTCCTCAAAAGACTCAAACGGACTTTCTCAAAAGACTCGAAATAACTCTCAAGACTTGGCTCTTAACTTTACCTTGAATTTGAATTTATGGATTCAAGGTTACAATTCATTTTATGGATGATTTATAGATATTTAGAAGTCATTTAGAATAGTTAGAATCAATAGAAAGTATTTGTACACTTCAAAAGGACACAAACGGGCAAAACGACGAAAAACAGGTGGGAGCAAACAACCCTAGAGCACTGCTGGCGCGGGGCGCCAACCCCTAAAGTTAAGAGGGCACATTCTCGCGTACTAATGGCACGCAGCCCCAGCCCCTCTTGCACATCTGGGGCGTGCCGCACCAGCCCTCCCTAGGCTAACCCGACGAATTTTGTCTCATGTTTTCTGATCCTAAGTCGCTTCTAATCGATTTATTTTCTCAAGTTTTCCTTAGATTTTGTTACCCAATTTAAGTACACACTAATCTACTCAAAACAAACCTCAAATCACTAACTTTCATCTCCATAATTCATCACTAAAACCCCAACAAAAAAAGATTTAGAATGTACTTCAAGAGCACTTATCAACAACTCAATTCCTTCAACTTTTGAGAATGAAATTACGCTTAAAATAACATTATTGGCTTGTGGTTGAACGAACCCAAAACTATGTAAACTTACATACCTCTTACGGATCAAATCCATGGAGAAAATACGCAACAGAACAAAAGAACCTTGACGAACGCCTTGATCATTTCCTCTTTTCTCATTTTTTTTCTTCTTTTCTCTTCTTGAACTCTCAACTAAAACCCTAGGCGTATATTAGGATTATTAAACTGAACTAAATCAAATTAGACCCCTAAAACCTCACCAAAAACGAATTAAATCTGACTGGGTAAGGAAAAAACCAAAATACCCCTTACTATTTTCGGGTAACTTTCCTTATTTGGACAACCTGACTTTAAAATGACATATCTCACTCATCCAAACTCGAAACTTAGCAAAATCGGTGGTGTTGGAAAGATAAATCGAAGACCTTTCATTTTACATCTTATGTCACACCTAAATCATCCGTAGTGAGAGTTATGTTCATTTGAAGTTGACCCAAAACATAGAAGAACTTAGGAATGACTTCAATGAATTCTTTCTAGTTCTTTTTGGAACACAAGGTGCTACATCTAGTGACCTTAACACTTACGAAAATTTTAAATTCCTTGGTAAAAACTTACTCACTATGAAGGATGGTTCAAGTCTTAGCTAATAAATTTTCTGGGGTGTTACAATATCTCCCCCTTTTGGATCATTCATCCTCGAATGACAACTGGATATGGAATGGGGTTACTCTTACTAAGGTCTGAGTCTATTGGTATAGTCTAACTATATTCAAGCTTAACCCAAATCCTTAGGTTCGATTTCTATACCTCTCTATAGGGAATCTCAATCCAAAACTATTACTCTTTACCACCACATTGGGCTCATATCAAGAACCACCTAAAGTTTAACAACACCACATTCAAGCTTACTAATCTAACAACTCCATGGACTCCTACTAACCAACTTCTTCGGAACCAACTAAAGGCTCTCATTTAACTATTTCTCATAGTAAAACCTCATCCTCCTCTTTTATAACCTCAGATGGAATTATCACACCACCATCATCATGAGAAGAGCATCAACCTCCTCTTTCTAACATCACTCTATTACTAAAAGGACCTCCGAAAGGACATCTCCCATACTCTTTGGAACTCATTACTATCTTACTCTCAAACACTTGACTTGATTTCTCATCTTGTCATCTCCCCCTTAGGTCTAAATTTGACACTTTAAAGCTATGGACAATTTGACTTGACTTGACTTGCACAATGTCCGATGTCGGACCAGGACCAATATCAAGGTAACTTTTGGCCTAGCCACCCTCAACTTAGGCTTTGGGCCTAAGTCAAGGTGCACATGTCCAAGGAGGGACTGGGGCTATGACAATATATGAAGGGAAGTTGAGTTAGGTGAATTAAAAGAAATAGTCAATTTTAGGCTCAAATATTTGGATCAAAAGGGAATAATGCTACCATTTGGTTAGATCATTTTAGGATTAAGTGGACTAATTTGAACAATGGCCTATGATCACTTCCCAACTTCTAGCCTAGATTATCCTAACAGGACCAATGGGGCAAGTTCTAGATTGGCACAAAACTGTCTAAACATTCAACTATCCTCACACACTCTTGGCACCTTTGTTTCATTATTAGATTACCTAGTTCAACTTTTAGCTTAAGCCATGAGATCAAATTGGTTCTTTATCATGTCCTACTCAGAGCCAACACATTCAACTCATTCTAGCCTACGAATTTTAGCACATATCACAAATTTTGGACTAGTATCATTTTTCAATCTTGAATATGCCATCATGCTTCATTTTTTCTCATACTTCTACACATACAATTCTAACACATGCCGGTTCAACAGAAATTAAAACAGTCTCTTGGGGTAAAAGAACATGATGCTTATCATGACCAACGACACTATCATACGGTTTGAGTCTCTACGATCGTCGATAATATAGTAACCCAACCAAGGGTTGGGGTCGTGTCCCAAGGGAGCGGTTTTGAGAATCAGTAGCTAATTAGAATTTCGTTTGAATTAGTCGTAGCTAAAAACATTTGCGATAAAATACATGTAAATTAAAAAGGGTGACACAGAAGTGTCAAATATCAAAAGGGGTTTTGTAACAAGGGATAAAACAGCAAAATAAACAAGAAAATCAAGTGTGGGGAAGGTTCTTGGGATGTGACCGCAATACAAGTCGAGATAACTGATTGGGTACATGCTTTCAATAGGAAATTTACAAGACAATAGTGACTAGGCTAATCTTTAAGTGGAAAAAAGTTCCCTCTCGGGGAACTTACCCCGTTTCAAATACGTTCTTCTCGAAAACCCATTTGCCACATGAAGACCAGCCTACGCCTTACCCCAGTCACTCTCTCGAGCTGAGTGCTAGGATATGGGACTAGGGCTCACCCTCTCAGGCTGAACCTCATGTCGACCCACTCCTTAGGACATCAGTCTCGTGGTTTTGGTTTCACGACCTCGCTCTTGGGCAAGCCGAAAACACATGGGTGGCTTTGTATTTGCAAATACAAACCCTCTAGATTAAACCACAACCACTAGGTGAAATCACCATTCAAATACATCTAACCTATCAGCAAGCAAGACCTAACAAGAATATCAACTAATATTTGCTAAATCACATCCCAAGAATGGGGTTTTTTTAGCAAGACATCAAGAAATAAGAAATTATACCTAACATGATAAAAAAATCAATGGGGTATAAAAAATTAAGCTATGAAAGAAGAATAAAGAAGACCCACTTCCAATTGGGGAAGATGAACTCCTTTCTTCAAGTGTCCACAAAACCCTCTCCAAACTTGAGAGAAAAGTACAGAAAAATACTATAGATTAATAATATTTTTTACTCTACAATGTTCCACCCTAAGACTACAACTCCTTAAGCTTGTGGCTTGTAGAAATCATCCAGTTTCTTCATTCTCTATCCTTCCATCCTTCGTCTCTAACCCAACCTTGATTTCCACCCTGCCTTGGGTAGTTTGATCGATAACCACCACCTTGGTTGGCTTGGAAGTTTACCTCTTCATTATAAAAGGCGTTGAAACTTGCCTCTTCAGGAATTGCGCACCCGACCCCCAGAACATTGACATCACGGGTACTAGTCCCCATGACATTTTTGGATAGAATATCAAGTTGTGTCATGATCTTAGCCATATTTTGATCTCTCTCATTTTCTTTTTCAACCTTCTCCTTAGATAGCTGAAATGTGACCGGTGAGACTTGATCTTCGCGGGTGTACCACGCCCTGTTGATGGTCGTCATACCATCAAAGAGTTGAACTGCCACTGCGTATAGTTGGTGCATTAAGCCTCCGGGTGAGAGTTGATCAGCTACACCCTTGTTTACCGAGTCTAGACTCCGGTAGAAGTATTGAAGTAGCACATTGTCAGGAAGACCATGTGTTGGGCATTGTTGCACCGGTTTTTTAAATCTGAGCCAGGTTTCGTGCAGAGGTTCGCCATTCAGTTGCTTAAAGCTTTGGATGCTATCCCGGATAGTCATCATCTTTGAGGGAGAGAAAAATCGCACATTGAATGCATTCACCAACTCCTCCAACGAAGTAATTGAGTTACGTGGAAACTCGGCTAACCACTTGCACGCCTCAGCCATCAATGAGAAAGGAAATAACCTCAATCGAGGGTCTACGATCGTCGATATTATAGTAACCCAACCAAGGGTTGGGTTTGTGTCCCAAGGGAGCAGTTATGCGAATTAGTAGCTAATTAGAATTTCGTTTGAATTAGTCGTAGCTAAAAACATTTGCGATAAAAATACATTGTAAATTTAAAGGGGTGACACAGAAGTGTCAAATATCAAAAGGGGTTTTGTAACAAGTGATAAAACAACAAAATAAACAAGAAAATCAAGTATGGGGAAGGTTCTTGGGATATGACCGCAATACAAGTTGAGATAAATCGTTGGGTACATGTTTTCAATAGGAAATTTACAAGACAATAGTGACTAGGCTAAGCTTTCAATGGAAATAAGTTCCCTCTCGGGGAACTTACCCCGTTTCAAATGCATTCCTCTCGGACACCCATTTGCCGCATTAAGACCAGCCTACGTCTTACCCCACTCACTCTCTCGAGCTGAGTGTAAGGATATCGGACTAGGGCTCACCCTCTCGGGTTGAACCTCATGTCGACCCACTCCTAAGGCCATCAATCTAGTGGTTTTGGTTTCACGACCTCCTTCTCAGGCAAGCCAAAAACACATGGGTGGCTTTGTATTTGCAACTACAAACCCTTTAGATTAAACCACAACCACTAGGTGAAATAACCATTAAAATACATCTAACCTATCTGCAAGCTCTAGACCCAACAAGAATATCAACCCATATTTGCTAAATCACACCCAAAGAACGGGGTTTTTTTAGCCACACATCAAGAAATAAGAAATTATACCTAACATGATAAAGAAATCAACTGGGTATAAGAAATTAAACCTTGAATTAAGCTATGAAAGAAGAATAAAGAAGACCCACTTCCAACTTGGGGAAGATGAACTCCTTTCTTCAAGTCTTCACAAAACCCTCTCCACACTTGAGAGAAAAGTACAGAAAAATACTATAGATTAATAATATTTTTTACTCTACAATGTTCCACCCTAAGAATACAACTCTAACTAGTATTTATAGTTTTCACAGATTGTGCTGCGGAGGATCGTTCGGCGACATTAGTCGAGATCGCCGATGAACTCGGCGATCTGCCCTTTAATCAGCGCATCACCTTTAGTGTCTTGCCTTCAGCATCCTCATATTCTGGATAATTGGGTGGTACAGTACTGCTTCACGGAACTAATCGACGACTTGCCAACTGCTCCTTTCCTCGCCTTTCGATCCACTTCCTTCAAGGCTTCGCGTACTGGATCAAAGGGCGGTGCATGTCAATTCGGTGACTTACCAAGTTGGACTCGGCGAGCCGCAGTCTTTCATTTCTTGTTCTTTTCAGCCCTTTTTGCTCCGTTTTGTGCCGAAGTAAGCATTTTAATCAGGTATTGAGACAAAACAAGCATTCAAAGACACTATTTCTATTAAAATAAAGCCCTAAATGAGTCCAATTTGTGGACTCATCAGAACACAGGAAAGAAAACCCCCAGAGAGGATTATGAGTTGGGTTACTCAGACTTCACCCTATCACTCACAATCCATTTACCCCACCCCAAAAAAATATAGTGCGATTGTCCCCAATGCCCAAAAATTAAAGAGAAAATATTGGGTGAAGCAAACATGTGGCGCATAGCGCCGAAGACCTATCAATAAGAGGGCGGGTCCGGTTTCTCGGAGCACGCTGGATCAACCCTTGGGTCAGCCTCAGTTGTGCCCTCATTAACTGTCACAGCACCCTCAGTAGTGCTCTCAGCCACTCTCACCGCACCATCAGTGGTGCTCACACTGGTCAAGGCATCAACACCAACTTTCATAGCCCGTTGCTGGCGTGTCTCCTCATCAACTATAGACGCCCTCCGAGCCTCCTCTTGCGAGCTCTCTCATCCTCAGTGTCCTCAGAAGACCGACTAAAGCGGGAGCGCTTCCCAGCATAATAGGTAGAGGGAGGTAGAGGCATCCCATCCCGGAATAGAGCATCTAACAACATATCATCGACCAGTGTTATGGGGGCCACTCGGGCTCAGTCTTTTGTGAAGCCAAAAGGGCGTCAATATCTTCCCAGAGGCTAGCTAGCTCTTTATGGAAGGCGTAAACATTAGTAGTGGGTGTTGGTCGGTCTAATACTCATAGCTCGAAAGCATCAAGTCGCTGGTGAACGGCCTGAACCTTTCAGTCCATCATCTACTCCATCCGTTGCTCTACCCTCGTCATGGACTCATCAATAGAATGTTGCATCCAAAGCCTAATAAGGGCACAACAATAGACCCTGAAGAGGGTGTGGTACTGGAAGAGCTATGGGCCTGACTGGCTGCCGGAGAATGGGCGGCTGGAGCATCCTTAGTGGGGGCTGGAGGGGCAGGCTCATCACCCTGCATCTACTTCATATTGGCAACTAAGTCTACTCCCAATGGAGGTACCTCAACCTGCGGCTCTCTCTGTGGTTCCGCCATGTTCACCTCATCTCGAATCAGGCCTATATTCAAGGTCTTTGTCTCCTGGATCAACTTATCACAATGCTAGAGCGGCACTCCAGAATCTCTGCACTACTGAAAGATGAGGCATGGAAAGGGGTAAGTGGTGGTGGCCTTGAGGGCCTCTCGTGAATCTCTGTAATGATCATGTGGGAAAAAACCATCTCTAATCCAACAACTAGGGCTGCCACCATGATTGTGCGGTCCCAAGTGAGAACATTGTCTGCCTACGTAGGAGACTCCCTGTTTCGTACCAATAACTAGAAGAATTTGACCACAAAAGTCAACGTGGCCTTCTTGATACCTAAACTCGGGATGCTGACCCACTCGGTGCACTCTCCGTCTGTGGCAAGGTGAAGGGCCAACCAGCGCAATTAACTCCCCTTCTGCTCCACATTCTGCTGGAATGCCCCACTCCTTACTATGTCCCAACGATAATCAAACTCACCCGTGTTGATCGCTCGAGTGTGGCCTAGGCCATAAAGGAACTAGCAGATAGTAACATTCGTGATGTCAACTGAGAACCCACGAACTAGTGTAGCTGTGAGTGGAGGCTGGGCAGCGGGGTTGGCCCGTCTTTCTATGGAACCTCAGAGAGTGGCTGCGTAGAAAGCATAGAACTCCTGCACGATCTCCTCGTTGTAAGACCCTGGGCTATGGGCCATCCACTTGCACCTGTGTCTCTTGAAAAGCTCATGAATCGCGGGCACGGTGTGCAGGCTACCTGTGAGAACCCGACGCTCATCAGAGACTGAACGAGTCATCCTCTCCTTATCAATGATCATCATAGCATCCCTGTATATTTGCCAATGACCATGGACACACCACCGGTTTGGCACCTCAGCAACTGCAGCAGGCTCGTTGTCTGGTGGTACTGGAACGCTCCCCTCACTAGTAACCTAATCTGACGAGGCAACCCTACCATGTGAACTTGACCCAGATGCAGACTTGTACCCAGACCCGAAAACAGAGGCAGACTCATAGCCGGAAGCAGAACCAGCCAGTGAACCAATCAGTGTATCCTCCTTATCGGACTTGGAGGCAGTGACTACGTCGGGAACCACCCACTAGTTTTGATTATGGGTAGTACGAGGTGTAGTTGGGGATGTCCTTATAGTAGGTGGGACATAAGTGAGGTTGGTCTCCGCATCAGTGTCTTCATCAATCAGCCTTAATGTTGGGGCCATGGGCCTTGACTTACCCCTTGACACGTAAGTCGGAGTTCTCTTAGGAGTCATTGCTCCTGTGGAGGAAGAATTACTACCTAGATAAACCTATAACACACTCAAAATTTTTTAAAATAGAGAACAAACAAAAACAAAAACTAATTTTTTTTGTAAAGTGGTATTAGTGGCCCACTATGGTGGGTAACTATGGTCCGTAGGTTGACCTAAGCTCTGTAGGTTGACCTACAGTCCATAGGTTGACCTACGGTCCATGGGTCCACTCCGTAAGTCAGAGGTCCCAAAAAGTTGGGCTCTAATGGGAACCACGAATGTGCAGAATGGTCTGTAGGTTGACCTACAGACCGTAGTCCACCTTCGTGGTTCTACAATTAGTGGAATTTCCATGTGCAACCGACCCACAGACCTGATTTACTATCCGTAGACGGGGTCTCGTGGGTCAGATTTGTGCCAGGTATCAGACATGTTTCACATGTAAACCATTTTTTCAACAATTCGAACAACCAACCTAAGCCTAATCATGGATTTCAACAAAATTTATGATAGTTTGTCATCCCTAGGGTTCCGATTACTCATTATTTAACATTTATTGCATACAAAACTAGGAACCCTAAGTCGAAACTACCTTTCAGACTATTTACCCAAAGTTATTTGATTACAAAGACAACACAATCATTTTCTATTGTCCCAAGGGTGTTTCTAACTATTGTTTATCATGAATTTTCATACAAAAATAACCCAAGGTCAAGATCCACTTCATGACTTCATATATTGAACAATGAATATCGAGATTCAGAGTTATGTTGAAATCGTTTACCTTACAAGTAATGGAAGTGGGTGATAGTGTGATGTTAAGACTCCTTAGATCTTTGTGACACCGAACCTAGTCCTTGAACTCTTCTTGGGAAGGGAAAAATGGGAGTGATCAGATTTGGGAGAGAGAGAGGAATGGGAATATGGTAAGAGGGATGATATGTATGGGAGATGGGAGTGATTTTGGGGATAGAATGTGGAAGTTATGGGATTTGGAGGGGTTAGAAACGGTTAGGAGGGAATATGGGAAGTGGGGGAAGAATTTAAAAATGAAGAGTTTTATTAGAAAGGGGTCTGGATCGGGACGACAAAACCCTAACTATGGACCCATGAAACCCTATCTACGTGTTATGGGTCAACCTAAGGACTGTGGGTTGGGTCCGTGGGTCACTCCGTACTAAAAATAAAATGAAAACTTACTTAGGGCCTATGGACACCATTCACAGTCCGTGGATGAAACCACAGAACGTCGATGGGGTCTGTAGACCTCTACAATAGACTTTTTTCTACATATTTTGCTTTTCATCCCTGCACATGTAGTAACTATTAGGACTTTCTTTTTACATTTTTGGACACTTTTTAGACACGGACCGTATGCTTTATCTAGCTAACACAAAAACATAAACAAACTACCAATATTAAGAATTACATAGAATGAAATAAACAAAGAAAACTCTTAAATCGAAAAGAAAAACTTATAGTTGGCTAGATTGTACATCTTGGGTTGCCTCCCAAGCAGCGCTTGATTTAACGTCGCGGCACAACGCATGCCTCTTGATTACTTAGACTTCATCAAGATAGTAGGCCTCAACCACTTCTTGCACATTTTCCTCTTTTCCTAGATAGACCTTGATCCTTTGCCCGTTCACCTTGAACCTTGTTCCCTCATTGTTTTTGAGATCAACCGCTCCATGTGGGAACACTTGCATCACTATGAATGGCTCGGTCCACTTGGACTTAATCTTGCCAGGAAACAAACGCAACCTAGAGTTGAATAGAAGCACCTAATCACCCACAACAAATTCTTGCTTTTCGATCTTTTGATCATGATACTTCTTCATCTTCTCTTTGTACAATGCTTAACTTTCAAAGGCTCTTAAGCGGAACTCATCAAGCGCATTCATGTCATTTACTCTCTGATTCGATACGGCGCCCCAATCCAAATTTTGCTTCTTTAGCGCTTACATAGCCTTATGCGCCTTATGCTCTAGCTCTAACGACAAATGGCAAGACTTCCCATATACAAGTTTGTAGGGGAACATACCTATGGGAGTCTTGAATGCAGTGCGAGAGGCCCATAGAGCATCATCAAGATTCCTTGACCAATCGGTTCTATTCGTATTCACAGTTTTAGCCAAAATCTGCTTGATCTCTCTGTTGGACACTTCAACTTTCCCAAAAGACTATGGATGGTAAGGAGTGGCTACATTTTGGCGGACACCATGCTTCTCAAGTAGCGCCTTGAACAACTTATTACAGAAGTGGGAACCTTCATCGCTGATAATCGCCCTAGGTGTACCAAAACTGGAGAAGGTATTCTTTTTCAGGAATGCGCTGACACTTTTACCTTCATTGTTGGAAAGCACAATTGCTTCCACCCACTTAGACACATAATCAACCACAATAAGAATAAACTTCATCCCATGTGAACTCACAAATGGACCCATAAAATCAATGCTCCATACATCAAATAACTCTATCACCAATATCAGATTCATAGGAAACTCTTTCCTCTTTGAAATACCTCTTTCTCTTTTGCAACGGTCACAAGACTTGGCGAAATCATGAGCATCTTGGTGGACGGTAGGCCAGTAATACCCACACTACAAAATTTTATGCTCAGTCCGAATACCACTATGATGCCCACCAACAGGTGATGAGTGATACACATCTAGTATAATCAACATCTGAACCTCGGGCACACAGCGACAAATAATCCCATCAGCACAACTACGGTACAAATAAGGCTTATCCCAAAAGAACTTCTTCACATAATGCATAAACTTTTTCCTTTGGTGAAACGGCAAATCCGATGGCACCAAATCACATGCCAAGTAATTAGCAAAGTTTGCGAACCAAGGAATCAGATCATGAGAAGCAGCCAATACATGTTCATCTGGAAAAGCATCATTAATTTCAGCCCCATCTCCTAGCTTGAGCATAGCTTCTTCCTCCCATCTAGACAAGTGATCGGCAACCTGATTTTCTGTCCCTTTTCTATCTTTCACCTCAAAGTCGAGCTCTTGTAGCAACAACACCCATCTAATCAACGTCGGTTTTGCATCCATCTTAGCCATCAAATACCTCAATGCAGAATGATCAGCATGTTCTATGACATTATTACCAAGCAAGTAGGATCAGAATTTCTCGAATGCGAAAACCACCGCAAGAAGTTCATGTTCAATCACTGTATAGTTCTTTTGAGCCACATTTAGAGCTTTGCTAGCATAGTAAATAGGATGAAGAATCTTCTCT
Source organism: Solanum stenotomum (assembly GCF_019186545.1). Taxonomy (NCBI): domain Eukaryota; kingdom Viridiplantae; phylum Streptophyta; class Magnoliopsida; order Solanales; family Solanaceae; genus Solanum; species Solanum stenotomum. Next base: position 28,458,816 of record NC_064288.1, read on the forward strand.
CGCCTATGTCCCAATACCACACAAAGCGCCATTTCACTCGCATCACACATTACCTCAAATAATTGTCCCCAATCCAGTGCAATAATGATAGGTACAGTAACCAACTTCTCCTTCAACTCTCCAAATGCTATCAGACAAGCATCATCAAAATCAAACTTATACTCCTTTTCGAGCAGTTTGCACAATGGATGTGCAATTTTGGAGAAATCCTTGATGAACCTCCTATAGAAACCTGCATGCCCAAGAAAACTTCTAACACCTTTAACAGAGATAGGTGGTGGAAGCTTTTCTATTACCTTTACTTTCGCTCTATCAACCTCAATACCCTTCTCAGAAATTCGATGACCCAGAACTATCCCCTCTTTCACCATGAAGTGGCACTTTTCCCAATTAAGCACAAGATTGCATTCTTCACACCGTTTAAGTAATTCGGTCAATGGTGTAAACAATGATCAAAAGAGGCATCTACCACAGAGAAATAATCCATAAATACCTCAATAGTGACCTCCACCATATCAGAAAATATCGACATCATACAATGCGGGAAGGTCATTGGAGCATTGCACAACCCAAATGGCATCTATTTGAAAGCGAAAGTCCCATAAGGGAAAGTAAAAATGGTCTTCTCTTGGTCTTTCAGAGCTATGGAAATTTTATTGTAGCCTGAATAACCATCAAGAAAACAATACCAACCCTTACCAGGTCCAACATCTGATACATGAACGACATAAGGAAGTGGTCTTTTTTTGTCCAAGCATTTAATTTCTGGTAGTCCATGCAGACTCTATATCTAGTCACGGGCTGCATCGGAACAAGTTTGTTTCTCGCATTCAGAACCACAATCATCCCACCTTTCTTGGGCACACAATAAATAGGACAAACCCAAATACTATATGCAAATGGGATAAATAACTCCAACATCCAACCACTTAATGATTTCATTTTTCACTACCTCTTGCATAGGTGGATTTAGTCTTCTATAGTGCTAAATACTAGGCTTGTGATCCGGCATGAGTTGGATTTTATGAGAACAAATGTCAGGAGGGATCCCAATAATATTTGCAATAGTCCACCCAATAGCCTGCTTGATCCTCTTCAACACGGAAACCAATGCCTGAACTTGTGTCACATTCAAATCTGCCGCAATGATGACTAGTAAAGTACCATCTCTCCCGAAGAATACATACCTCAAATGTGATGGTAGAGCCTTAAGCTCCAATTTCAGAGCCTCATAAACAGACAGTCTAGCAGGTGGAGAGTCGTGATTCTTCATGTCTAATTCCAATCTCTTTGGTTTTGAACAGAATTTGAACCTATCAAGTGCAGCGACCAATTCATCAATGTCTTCAATACGATCACCCTCAAAATTCATCATTACCGCTGCTAGTGCATCAATACCCATCCTCTTTTCAATAAAAACCTCATAACCACTCTCTACAATAAGATTCACCACTGATATTGACTTGAGCTCACTACTCTGCTTCATGGATCTACAGATGTTGAAAGTTACCTATTTACTATTCAATCAAAACTTCATCTTTCCTTTCTCCATATTGACCAAGGCGCGCCCAGTGGCAAAGAATAGTCTCCCAAGGATAATGGGAACCTTAAAATCAACCTCACAATCAAGTATCCCAAAATCCTCTGGAAAGCTAAAAGAATCCAATTTCACTAGTACATCTTGGAGCACACCAATGGGCCTCTTCACAGTTCTATCAGCCATGAGCAATTGCATCGCGATCAGTTTTGGATCCCCTAAACCCAACTTCTTGCAAATAGACAATGGCATTAGATTAATACTAGCACCCAAATCGCACAACGCCTTCGCATTAGATTAATACTAGCAACCCGATGTTACATGGAATAGTGAAGGCACCATGATCCTCCTTCTTCAGCACAAGGGACCTTGTAGCAATAACATTGCAATGTTGCAACCAATCATCATCTTCAAATCTCACGGCCCTTTTCTTTGTCACCAAATTTTTCATAAACTTCACATACCCAGGCATTTGCTCCAAAGCTTCTATCAACGGAACACTGATGGACAACTGTTTCAACATAGTGATGAACCTGCGGTATTTCCCTTCTTCATTAGTCTTAACTAACCTCTGTGGGAATGGAGATGGAGGTCTAGGCATTGGGGCAATTTTTTGGGTTATCTCTGCTTCCTTTTCTGTAGCATTCTTGGACTCTCCAGTAACCTCAATCTCTTCATCATCTTTCTCAACCAAAATTTCCACCTCAGACGGCATAGGTGGATCAATGGTCCGCTTACCATCTCGAGTTGTGACTACCATACAATGCCCATTATTCTTCGCATTTTGGATGGTTTTGCTAGGAGGTGTGCCAGGCTGACGTGGGTTTACTGTAGTAGACAACTGATTCATCTGCTGCTCAAGTTGCTTGATCGACACTGCATGGGCATCAACTTATTGACCAATACCAGACAAGTCATTTCACATCTCTTTCACATTTTCATCAGTCGAATAAAACCTTTTCATCATCTTTTGCATCATATCCTCAATCCGTGACACACTACCCCCAGCTTCCCTAGTGCCAGATTCCCAATTTTGAGGAGGAACATAGGGTCAGCCTTCTCAGTTCAGTTGCCATAGTTGTTCCGATTGTAGTTGTTGTCGCGGTCGTGTTCCCATCACGGACATATTAACCCTATCGATTGTAGTTGCCATAGTTACGACCTTGGTTTCCTTGCCCTTGGTGCCAATTTTCTGAGTTGGAACCTTGGGCGTTGGCTCGAAAACCCCCCGTCTGATCGTTTACCGCATAAGTATCATCTTCATAATAACATTCAACAACCGGTGGTGGATTCCTAGTCAAGTAATTCACATCATTTACCTTTTCAGCACCTCCGTTCACATGCTTCAACACCGACCCCAGTTTTGTCCTCATCTGAGCCATCTCTTCACAAATGTCATCAGTAAATTGTTTGGGTGTAGATTGAACTACAAATGTGCTCCTCCCAGTGTCTGACTTTCGAGTGCTCCAAGGTTTGTTTTTCCGGGAGATCTTCTCCAATTTCTCAGTGATCTGCCCAAAAGTGCACTCACCATATGAACCTCCAGCGATAGTTTCAAGCACAACCTTACTATTGTCATCCTGACCCCTGTAGAAATATTCCTTTAGCAAATCATCATCAATGCAGTGGTTTGGAACACTTCTGATAAAGGTAGTGAACCTATCCCACAAACTACTCATAGACTCTCCAGGTAGTGCCACGAATGTGTTGAGTTTATATTTGTGGTTCACCCTCTTTAACAATGTGAAGTACTTCTCCATGAACACCTTATGTAATTGATCCTATGTGTGAATGGATTTATATAAAAGTTCAGAAAACCATACAACGGCATCACCGGTTAATGATAGAAGGAAGACTCTCAACCTAATGATATGCATGTCCAATTTCGGTCGACCCATACAACTCTTGCAAGAACTTCTCAACTTGGCCATGTGCACATACAGATTATTTGATGCCATACCAGAGAACAAACCCCTCGCTGTAAGCATCTGCATCAGACTGCTAGTCGCTACGAATGTATGCCCCAGAGGTAGAGGAGGTAGAACAATAGGCTCTTCGAATTCAACGGTATTGTAGTCGACCCTATAGTTATCACGCAACATTGGTTATGGTGGATTGTGTATCCTCAATGCATCTCCCAGTAGATTTTCACCTTGAACCTAAACATTCTCATTATCAACCCCAGGAGGCTGCATATCAACTCTATCGCTTAGATTTCCTCCGATAGGATTGATTGGGACTCCGTGATTGTTCATCCTTCACAAAGTTCTGTTCAATTCTGGGTCGTAAGGAGTCAGTGGTTCATCTTGACTCCGTGTACTTGGAATACACTAGAGTAGGAACCAAAGAGAAAAAAAACAAAAGAAAAAGTAAAATTAGGAAATAATTAACTAAAGTTCAATAATGTAATTAAAGGTAATCTAAAAGCCGTATTCCCTAGTAGCGGCGCCCGCCAAAATTTGATACACTCAAATTACACCTCCCTAAAGAAGTATAAGAGATCGTTATCAAGTAAACAATCCAACTTGAAGGTTGTGGTCGATCCCACAAGGAATATGGTTTAGACTTAAAATTAACTAAATATTATATTTGTTTAGTCAACTTATTTTTGAGACAACTAAGTAAAGGGGGGGGAGGGGGGTTGTGTAACAAATAACTGATTGTAGTTTAGAGGACAAGTGAGCAAGATTCAAACTTCAGTTGTTATCAATGAGAGAGAGAAACTAGGGTGTGCGTGTTCCCCATAAGCTCATAACATAGTAATCCTAGTAATATTAATCCCTTCCTAGTGTATCACATGCAAAGTGGTAAGTTATGTATCCCTTAATCCTTGGTCCGGCAAATAGAAAATTTCACCCCGCACCTTGGTCCGGCTATGTGTGTATAATTTACTAACCCTTACCTTTACCTCATATTAGACATCACATCAACGTATGACATAGTTTTCACCCTCGCACCAATTGACATAGACTATTAGATAGTATCACACTAAATCTCTGTTGATAATTTTTTTCTTATTAACTACCTCCTTGATCCGGCAACTAGAAACAAGGTGAGTTCTAACGTTGCGCATCGCTAAAAAGACTTCTAGACGAAAGAATTATCAATGCATGCAATAAGACCATTCAAGAATTACTTAGTTACTATTCATACTTTGTTAATCACTCATGGTTTCCACAACCCTAGTTGTGGATTTAGTTACAATAATAGCAAGAACATAATTCATATTTTTAGAAGAAGAATTCATAAACTTACATAATAAGTAGAAGAATCCCAGAATCTCCAATTGAAATTCAAAGAAAGAATCTTTATAAACCAAAAATAGGAAATCAAATTGCTATTGTTTGCAAGTTAATTCCCAAGAACACACCAAGAACTAAAAGTTTACAATAAAGTCTAACCCCCAAAAATGAGGTTTACATACCCTATTTTATAGAAAACATAGTCCCAACCAAAAAAGGAAATGAAATACGAAAATAAATTGTTGGACGCGGCTTCAATCGACGAGACTGACCTACAGACCGTAGATCGACCTACGGTCCGTAGGTCCCTTCTGTGGCTCATGACTTAGACACTTTCTCAAAAGATTGGAACCTTCAACTTTCAGATGCAAATGACGGACCTGGAGAACGGACCGTAGGTCGACCTACAGTCTATGGGTCCCCTCTCGTGGCTCCAGACTTAAACTTTTTCATCAGGTATTGGAACTCAAACTTTCTGATACTAATGACAGACGTGCAGGACGACCTGTAGGTCGACCTACAGTCCGTTAATGGCTTCCGTGGTTCCACACTTGGTCAGATTTCCCTAATGTTCCATTGCGACACCAACCTACGGAACGTAAGTGGACCTACGGTATGTAGGTCACCTCCGTAGATGGCTCCTTCTACAGAAATTCAGCTTCCATCTCTCTCAACCTCGTTCGAGTCTATTTCCTGCAAATATAGCACAATAATCATTAGTTCTAATACAAAATGGCCATAGATACACACAACTCTTAAGTGAAATGTATTAAAAATACCGTAAACTCACGGTATATGAGATACATTCAATCTTTTTTCGAATTCTTCTTCAAGGTGAGTTTTTATCCAAGAATTTAATTCTTTCCAACTCAAATTCCTCCATACAATTATGAATCACTATTGAAAATCATAATTCTTTACCATAGATATTTTAGGAAACTAATTCAAGAATCTCAAGAAAGGTTTTCTTGATTGTTTACCTTCAAGCTAGGGTTTCAAGACTTCTAATGACGTTCTTCTTCAAGATTTTTCAAGAACCTTGTTCTTCCAGGCATGTAAGGCTATCATAGTGTTGGACTAGATCGTCCTCATGCCCTACATCTACTTTCAAATCAATAAATGAGAAATCTAGGATCCTACCCCTAGATTTGAGTATTCTTGAGATAAGTTGATTTTGTCTTCTTGAATTCTTGATTCTTTTAAAAATTATATTCCTAATTATTGAGTTTCTATATTTTTATTGAGATCCTCGAGTTGATTTGTTCATGGCTATATTTCAGCATGAACCCTATATTGAGTTGTAAATCTTGAGAAGCTTTTGAAAGCCAACACTTGAGTTTTAAACTAAGTTTTTGAGAAAGTTAAGATGAGTTTTGAGAAAGAGTTTCTAAAAAATGATTAGTATGACAATCGACTATGATATCAATGTTTAAGCAGTATGGTATCTAGTTATGTCATCAATGTTTAAGCAGTATGGTATCTAGTATGCCATCAATGTGTAAGCAGTATGGTATCTGGATACACCCTCAATGTTTATGTAGAATGACTTCTCAAGTCATCAATGGTCATATTAAAATATGATTTTGAGAAAAAGTTTTCAAGTATGAATTGAGTAAGAGTATAAAGGGAAAATGTTTTCCCAAATGTATCAGTTTTTACATTGATAAAAGAGAAACTTTGATTTCTTAAGGAGTTATGAGTTCAAAAGATATTTCTAGAGCAGTTACTTCTTTTAAGAGGGTAATTTGAGCAATTATCTCAAAATAGAAGAAGTGATGTGTTTTTAAACATATGAGCATGAGTTATGTATATTATTGGGAGTAGTATTGAGCACCCATATGGGGATGAGTTCAGACAACTCAAAATCCTCATAAACCATGTGTGCCAACATGGGTAAAGGATCATAATTTTTAGATGATTCCGTATTGGTTTTTAGGCATAGCTTAGTGGCTCAACTTAGTTGAGGAGTTCTATACCACCTGCAAGGTATAAGACAGTTCTGACAGCATGGGAGAGAGGTTGTATCATCATGTAGCTCATAGTGATGGTTGTCAGTTAGAGAATCTCCCAAATAGAGTTAATAGTTTGTTTTTATTATATCACTTAATATGTTGAGTTCAGAGATGAGTATGTATTTTGTAAAGGTTTAATGGTATCATTTGTTTATTTCTTTACATTCAGTAGAGTATATATCAATATCTTTTGTATTCATTTCGTTATTTTTATATTCATATATGTTACATACTTGTATATTTAATGTACTGATGTCATTTGACCTGCATCTTTTAATGATGTAAATATAAGTTCTTAGGATCCTCAACAAGAGTCTGTTGAGATCATTTCGTCAACTTTTGAGTAAGACCTCCTTGCTTTTGGAGGACTCCAGTTTTATGAGTTATTAGTAATAGTTTTGAGGTGTAGTTGGTATTTTCCCGACACTTATCTTTATACAATAGAGGCTTCATAGATATGCAATTTTGGAGATTCTTTCAGTTTCAGATATTTTATTTAAAACTTATGTTTCATGCTAAGTATATTTACCAAAGTTTTGAGATTCAGTAGACTGTTTTTAAACATTTCATTTAATTTGATGCTTATGTATGGTCAAGTTAGTCTTCCGCTTGTATTCAACTAGTATGAGGGTTCGCTAAGGGACCAACAACGGTTCTTGAGTGCCTGCTATGTCCAAGATGTAGGCTCAGGTCGTGACAAACTTGGTATCAGAGTACAAAGTTCATGTGTCCTAGGGTGTCTATGAAGCCGTGTCAAGTAAGTTCTTATTTATTGTTTGAGGGCTTCTTTTCTATAAATGAGGGAGTACAGATATTTAAGAAAAGTTTCGATTCTTTCATACTCTAAATCAAGCAGTAGAACTATGTCATAAGTATTCATACTCGTGCATTTCTTAGATCCATTCGACTACCCCTCATAATCAAGGTAGTAAAGGCAAAGTACGTTCTTTATCGATGAGTTGCTCTCAGCAAAAGTCTTGAGAAAGACATGAGACTGTTGAGGGGCTTGAGAGAAGCCCGTGAGTGAGTGAAGTGTTGAGTTTCGAAAGAATGCACTCATATTCATATAAATCATACGTTCAAGATAAAAGCGAGATGTACTCCCTTTTCTAAACTTTATTTCAGTTGAGACCCCAGTGAGGAAACGTATTTTAGAGATTGGGTAGTAATTGCACTCAAAAAGATAATATGAGTTATTAGGTTATAAGAATTATTAGAAAAAGTGCCCAAAGTTGGAAGAATGCATGCAGAAGTTTAGTAATCTAAGAAATGGAGATAGTAATGAGGCAAATTATTTTATGGTAGTCATGCGCCTAGTAAGTTAATAATAATGAGTATTTCCTTATAGGTAGACTAAGAAGTGATGCATTTGTAAAGATTTCATGATAGAAGGTAGAGTAATAGTTACTCGTAAGGATAAATTAAAATATACTTTATCCAGAAAGACGTTTATGATGAGGTGTTAATGCATTAGTATTGGCCAAGTATATGTGTGGAATTAAATAGTAGAGTGTTCATGAGATGATAGCTCGAAACTATGCTTATGATTCTAAGGGGAAGACCATAATATTCATAGGGTTACAAAGTAATTAGGAAATGGTGTATAGCGAATGGGTAAATAGAACTTAAGTTGTGAAAAGAAGGGTGACAGTAAATTGTAAGTATAAAGAATGAGAGATAAAGATTGACTACTTGTCATGAGGTTTTAGTGGGAGAGTGTTTCTTAAATTGCATTTAGTAGTTCTAAGTTAGTATATTAAGCTAGCAAACATATAGATATCTGGGTTTAGTAATAAACATTAAGCTGGAATTTGAGCTGAGAGTTGTGATAAAAAAAATGGAAACATGAGGGTAATGATGTTAGTTCGAGATCTAATCTAGTAGATTTGACATAAAGTAGGTATGAACTTAATTTGTTACCTTTTACAAGTGTGAGTGGTGGTACAAGTATGAGATTCTAACTTCTATATAAGAGGAATGAAGTGTGCTAAGCCATTAGATTAACAAGATAATTAAGAGGTGTACCCGAGATCGAATGTAGTTAGACGAGGTTCTAATTAAGTTAATGATTATTTTTCATGTGTGCCTAGATAGTATATTTGAGCTATTAATGTGTAATAGGCTGAGTTAACCATTAATTTTCTTCCCTTAAGAACTAGAAGAAGCAGCCGTATAAGCCATTGAGAAAAGGTTAAGAGAAGCATCTTAGAAAGAGGTCTTAGAAGTAGTCTTAGTACCTGCTTATAGAGAGTTCAATAGCCATTAGATAAGTCTTTCCCGAGTATTCAAGCAAATGGAATGTAGACCAGTTTACAGATGATAAGAATAGATCCATGACTTTAAAGTGTCAACTCCAAAGTTAAGGGGGAGATGATAAGATGAGAAATCAAGTCAAATGTTGAGGATGAGATAGTGATGTCTTTAGAAAGAGTTTTAGAGATTTATCAATCCGTTCATACTCTAGCGTATTCCTCCAAGTTCAATTATTTCAACATCTTGTTGACGTTTCTAATATCAGAATTGTGTCTATAACCTATGCGCATACACTTCAGAGAGTTTCACATCTATGCTTAGTTTCTAGAATGAGGGGCAAAGACTTTAGCCCATTAACCTCGAGCGTAATCCATAAAGTTGTGGATATCAGTACCATGGTATGAACCTATTTATATAAGCAATCATGTCTCACAGTATGTTCAGTCTCACAAATTCATGATTTACTCTCAAGTTCTAGCAACATAATCTTATTTCATGCATATTCTTATATCAGAATTCTCGAATTAATTGTGCTTATGATCTTTTGCCCTAAAGTCCTTTGAGTAATCCTTTTTTAGTTTTGAGAGTGGTGTTGATGATTGTAGTGCTGTGATGATAGAGAAGAGGATTATTATTTATTTTTGTGATAGTGATGATATGTTTATTCCACCTAAGGTTATAAATATGAAAGAAGAAGGAGATAATGTTTTACAATGAGTAATTAGTCAATTTCTATTAGTGATGCATGAAAGTTCTATTGGTAGAAGTGACGAGAGAATGAGAAATTCTTATAAGGATTGATTAATAAGAGTCGATGGAGGGGTTATAGTACTAGGCTTGAATATTATGTTGGTGGCATGTGGATGAATGCATGATGCATTAAGTGGTTCTTGATTAAGACTCGAGGTTGGTTGAATGTAGTTATTGGGAAAAGTATTCTTGGGATGATATTTCTTATAGAGGTATAAAACCCGAATCTCGTGATTTAAATTAGAATAATCACCTTATGTTAAGTACTTTTTGATTTTGAGTTAGGCTTGAATATAGTAAGAGTAACCCCTTCCATCCGCAATTCAACCATCATTCGAGGATGAATTATCCCATGGAGAAGATATTGTAACACCCCAAAATATCCTAAGTTAAGACTTAAACCATTCTTCATTTACAAGTAGGGTCATATCAGGTGATTCATAAATTACCCATTTGCGTAAAGGTAAATTTTTAAGTGTGAGAATTCTTTGGATATAAATTAAGGCAACTAGAATTCCCTAGCAAAAATTAGAGTTGAAAGTTTCCTAATCGATTAAGTTTTGATGTAAGATTCTACTTGGGTCAACTTCAAATGACCATATCTCTTAGAATATAAAGAGTTATTTTGCCCATAACCTATCAAATTAAAAGTATTTGAATCTTCTTTGCAACGCTACCAATTTCGAGTCAATCCAATTTCTGAATAAAAATTTATGACATTTTAGTAGTTGTTGTAGTGCAGTTCCGTTTTAGCCGAAGGAAAATTCTAAATAAGATAATTTTCTTCTCCTTATACAACTAGGAAAATCTTAAAAACAGATTTCTTCACTCCTATAAAGCCCTAAAAAACCTTATTTTCATATTTTAATCCATCATTTTCTTCTCTCTCAAACCCTTAGAAAAAACCTTAAGGAAAAAGTAATGTAGAGACTTCATTCAAGATTCTTTCAATCATTTTCAAAATTCTTTTTTAAGGTAAGTCTTTCTCCAAGAATTTCATTCTTATCAACTCAAATTCCTCCATACAATTATGAATCACTAATGAAAATCATAATTTTTGGCCATGGAGATTTCAAGAAACTAATTCAACACTTCAAGAAAGGTTTTCTTGATTGTTTACCTTCAAGCTAGGATTTCAAGACTTCTAATGAAGTTCGTCATCAAGATTCCTCAAGAACGTTGTACTTCCAGGTATGTAAGGCTATCATAGTGTTGGACTAGTTCGTACTCACGCCCTACATCTACTTTCAAATCAATTAAAGTGAAATCTAGGATTCTTGAGATAAGTTGGTTTTGAGTTCTTGGATTCCTAATTCTTTTGAAAATTCTATTCCTAATTATTGAGTTTCTATATTCTTATTGAGATCCTTGAGTTTATTTGTTCATGTCTATATTTTAGCATGAACCATATTTAGAGTTATAAATCTTGACTAGCTTTTTGAAGCCAACACTTGAGTTTCGAACTGAGTTTTTGAGAAAGTTAAGATGATTTCTGAGAAAGAGTTTCTAAAACATGTTTAGTATGACAATCGAGTATGACATCAATGTTTAGGCAGTATGGTATCTAGTTATATCATCAATGTTTAAGAAGTATGGTATCTAGTATGCCATCAATGTTTATGCAGTATGATAACAGGATATACAATCAATGTTTATGTAGTATGACTTCCTGAGTCATTAATGATCCTATTAAAATAAGATTTTGAGAGAGAGTTTTCAAGTATGAATTGACTAAGAGTATAAAGGGACTATGTATTCTAAAATGCATCTCTTTTTACTTTGATAAAAGAGAAATTTTGATTTCTAAATCAATTATGAGTTCAAAAGACATTTCTAGAGCAGTTACCTCTTTTAAGAGGGTAGTTTGATCACTTATCTCATACCAGAGGAAGATTTATGTTTTTAAACATATCGCATCGATATGGGGATAAGTTCATATAACTCAAAATCCTTATAAACCATGTATGACAACATGAGTAAAGGACCATACTTTTTAGATGATATCTTATTGATTTTTAAGCGTAGAATAGTCTATCCACTTACTTGAGGAGTTTTATACCTTGGAAAGGTATAACACAGTTCTAGCAGTGTGGGCTAGACGACGTATCATTATATAGCTCAGAGTGATGGTTGTGGGTTAGAGAATCTCCCAAATAGAGTTAAAAGTATATTTTTATTATATCACTTAATATATTGAGTTCAGAGATGAGTAAGTATTTTCTAAAGTTTTCATGATTTCATTTATTTATTTCTTTACATCCAATTGAGCATATATCAATATCTATTACAGTCCTTTCATTCTGTTATTTTTATATTTAGCTATATTACATAGTTTTACATTCAATGTACTGATTTCATTAGACCTGCATCATTTAATGATTTAGATACAAGTCTTTTGGAAACTTAATAAGAGACCGTTGAGATCATTTCGTCAGCTTTTGAGTAAGACCTCCTTGTTTCCTGAGGACTCCATTTTCGTGAGTTATTAGTAATAGTTTTGAGGAGTCGTTGGTTTTTTTCCAACACCCATCTTTATACAGTAGAGGCTTCATAGATAGGCAGTTTTAGAGAGTCTTTTCGTTTCAAATATTTATTTAAAACTTATGTTTCATACTAAGTATTGATGAGTCCACAAATTGGACTCATTTAGGGCTTTATTTTGATAGGAATAGTGTCCTCAATTGCTTATTTTGTCTCAATATCTGATGAAAACTCTTAAGTTTCAGGTATTTGAAGTTTTAGTGCAAGCATGGATACTTAGGCGCAAAAAGGAACAAGAAGGCTGAAAAGACTGAAGAGGCTGAAGCCTGCGCATCGCCAAGCACTCTTGGTGATTCACCGAAGAGACGCACTCCGCCCTTTGTTCCAATACACGAAGCCTTGAAGAAGCAGGATCAAAAAGGTGATGAAAGAAGCATTCGGCGTTTTGCCAAAAAATTCCGCGAAGCAGTACTAGGTCGCACAATGACACAGAGCACGACGATGTTGAAGTCTAGTGCAAGACAACGACGAACTACATCAAAGGGTGAATCATTGAGTAAATTGGCAGTTCCGACTAACCTTGCCAAAAGATCTGCCAGCACTATTTTCTGAAGTCTATAAATACTAAACTTGTTATTAATTTTAAAAGTGGAACATTTATTTTAATTTCCAGAATAGAATAGTACTTTTTGGGATATTTTCTCTCATGTTTGGAGAGGATTTTTGGGAGACTTGAAGAAAGAAGGATTTGATCTTCTCCATGTTGGAAGTGGGTGTTCTCCATTCTTCTTCCTTTGCTTAAATCAAGTATTAATTCCTTATACCCATTTTATTTTAGTATCATTTTAGGAATATTTTGTTATTTCTTGATGTGTGGCTAAAAACCCCTATTCTTGGGGTGTGATTTACCAAATATGTGTTGTTATTGTTGTTGGGTCTTGCTTGCTGATAAGATAGATGTATTTTACTGGTGATTTCACCTAGTAGTTGTGGTTTAATTTAATGGGTTTGTAGTTGCAAATACAAAAACACCCATGTGTTTTCGGCTTGCCCGAGAGGGTGAGCCCTAGTCCCATATCCTAACCCTCAGCTCGAGAGAGTGAGTGGGGTAAGGCATAGGCTGGCCTTCATGCGGTAAATGGGTGTCCGAGAGGAACGCATTTAAAACGGGGTTAGTTGCCCGAGAGGGAACTTATTTCCATCTAAACTTATTTCCTACCGAAAGCATATACCCAACGATTTATCTCAACTTGTATTGCAGTCACACCCCAAGAACTTGTCCCCATATTTGATTTTCTTATTATTTTTGTTGATTTTTTTCTACTTGTGATAGAACCCCCATTTGATATTTGACACCTTTGTGTCACCCCTTTTAATTTACAATATTTTTAATCGTTAATGTCTTTCGCTACGACTAGTTTGAACTTAATTTTTATTTTTCTACTAATTCTCAAAACCACTCCGTTGGGACACGACCCCAATCCTTGGTTGGGTTACTATATTATCGACGATCGTAGACACTTTTACTATAGTTTAGTGTCGTTGAATACGATAAGCATCAAAATGGCGCCGCTGCCGAGGATGTAGTTAATCGAAATTCTTGTTAGTTTTAATTTTTCTAATCTTAGTTGTAGTTTTGTTTTGCTTGTCTGAAGACCAACGCGAGAAACAAAAATGGATGAGCACTATGGATATCACACAGATCATCCTCTACTGAAGCTATTGAACCTCAGGGATAACCTACTGATGTTGAAACAGGCAGGGGAAGATACAATTCTGGAATTGTGGCTAAGATTCAAAGCAATTTTGCAAACATGCCAATCTCATGGAATGCCTGATAAGACACTGCTAGATTGTTTCTATCGGGGTCTCAAACTGGAAAATAGAAGCATAGTAGCATAGTTGAGCACCTTTTCGAAGGACGAATGCTAAACCAACCCTATGAAGTCGTCGCAACACTACTTGATAAAATGGTTGAAACTAACAAAGAAGCCCAAAATAAATATGAATGGAATAAAGTGGTGGCGCAAGTAGATGTTCTATCCATATGGATGATGGGATTGGAAGAGCAAGCCAGGGAGAAGGAAAATAACTTCTCCCTTCGAAAGTGCAAATAGAGAAAGAGGCATGACGATGTGCAAAGCGACGATACCTCTTCACCCATCCAACAAAAACTTGACGAGAATGACAAGAAACTGAATGACATGAAGGAAAACATTGATATGTTAAACGAAGTAACTACTTCGAACTCCAGACCATTTAGTTGGAAGATGCTCAAATCACCCATTTGATGATGGGTCACTATCTTTCGTTCACCGAAGATTCACCTAATTACACCATGGGTGATTCTGAGGATGAAGAATAGTCTTTGACTTGCGTCGTGCCGCGACATTAACTCAGGCGCTGTTTGGAAGGCAACCCAAAACCCCATATTATCTTATATTTGTGTACTAGTAAAATAATAGTGTCTTAGTTTTATAGATTGAAGGGTAGTAGGTGCCAAAGAAGTGCAAAATGGCGAGCAACAGACCCAGTTGGCGAGTCACCGAATACGCCAGTGATCTAGGCTACATCGCCGTTTGGCTCAAGGCATCCTATGAGCTTGGAGTATGTAAAATTCAGGAAGCTCAGAAAAGTTTTGGCGATTCACCCACCTGATCGGCGACCTAGATGGTCACCGTCGTTTGTACATCCACAACTGCTGAAAAGTTCTATAAAACTCGGCGAAGTAAAAATTTGTTTGGCGAAGTGCCGAATCACTCAGAAACCAAAGTGTTGCAACCGAATGGGAACGAACTGGATAAGCAGCAGGCCAACGCACAAAAAGGTAGTTGTTTAATCACTCGAGAGCGTGGGTTGAAGATAGGCGAATTGGAATGCTAAGAAAAGTTGTACAGAGCTTGATGAATCACTCGGCAATGCACCAAACATCCCCAACATACCTTCTGCTCTACACGACATCTGTTGAACGAATCCAAATCGAAACAGCTACCTAACCAGGATAATTCTCTAGCCCTATCTCTGTCTTTCTTTAAATTTGACCTCTGGATTATTGTTATATATTTGAGAACAAATATTTTTTAATTGTGGTGGGGTGAGGCTCACCTTTATTTGCTTGCTATGGATGTTTGTGTTTTTGTATATATTTGGGTTGTCTGTTTAAAGTGGCGCTTTATATTGTTTTCGCGATTGTTGAAGCTTATGGCTTCTTCCTGGTTTTAATTGATTGCAAATTTTTACCCTTCCGAAAAATTATTATTATTTTTTAAAAATTTTCGCCACAACTTGTGTTGAATGTGCCTGTTCTTTTGCAAAAAATTGAGTCTCAGTTTCGATAAATATCGATGATTTCAATAGTGGTTACAATTGAACGAACATGAATGTACGACTACGATGAGGCCAAATAAAGGTGCATAGACAATATGTGAGCTCTTTGCATCTCGTTGTGATTAGCCATTTATTGTAATGACCGTTGCACACTAGCGAAAGTGTGTGGTCTTGTTTGACTTAAGTGTCGATGTCTTATGTGATTAGCTTGCCTCGAACCTTGCATGAATAAACCTAGAATTTTCCCTATTAGTCTGATTGATTTTGAAAGGTGTGTTCTTGAAATGATCTTAGGGAACTTTAAAGAGTGTGAGCCAAATTTGACATATACCTCTTTTGTGGCCTACCTATGAGCGTGTGAAACTCTTTTGAACACCCTTTGAGCCTTACCTTTCTTTGAAAGAACCTTCATGAACCCTAGAACTTACTTGACTGACTACCTATAATCCTCTTGATTTGTGGTTTAGCAAATAGTCAACCTAGGCCAAAGGCCTAAGTTGGGGGTGTGGTAAAAAGGAAAAGGAGAAGTCAAGAAATGCAAGAAAAGTCCCCCTTAACCCCTGGTGTTGTAGAACAATGGAAGCCCTTCGGAAAAAAAAAACATATTTGTGGAATAAAAGTACCAAGGAAATCGGGTTTCCAAGAAATCCATGGAGTAGAATAAAATGATGACTTAAAAGCACTAGAAAAAAAATTGATAAAAGGGAAAGAAGGGAATGCCTTGAGGATACCACATCTCACGAGGAAAAAGTCACTAAGCCTAAATGACCATACCTTTGCACTCATCCCCATTACAAGCCTTAGAAAGACCTTTTTGATCTTGAGTAAGCCGAATCGAAAGTCGATTGGAAAATAAGGGCAAACCTGTGGGTAAAAACATGCATTGTGTTCCTCTTTTTGAGTGTTAGCATTGCATCTAATTCCTGATCTAGAATTGATTAACCTCTGTGTGTGATTATGGAACCATTCTTTATGTGAGGGCATTCAGATACTTTTTGTTGAGCTTGATTGCACAAGTAGAAAGTATTGCGAGCATGAGAATCTTTGGTAATGGTGTGTCACAACTTGAATCTTTGAGTACACAATTGATCTTTGCATGAGTAATTTGAGTCTTGTTGTGTGCATTCATGAGTTAGTCTTGTGTAGCACTGTTTGAGACACATTGTTGAACAACTGAACTTGAGTTTTCTTGAGGACAAGCAAAAGTTTAAGTTGGGGGTGTTGATGAGTCCATAAATTGGACTCATTTATGGCTTTATTTTGATAGCAATAGTGTCCTCAAATGCTTATTTTGTCTTAATATCTGATGAAAACTCTTAAGTTTTAGGTATTTGAAGTTTCAGTGGAAGCATGGACACTTAGGCCCAAAAAGGAACAAAAAGTCTGAAACGAATGGAGAGGTTGAAACCTGTGCATCGCCAAACATGCTTGGCGATTCACCGAAGGGACGCACTCCGCCCTTTGATCCAGTACGCGAAGCCTTGAAGGAGCAGGATCAAAAAGGCGATGAAAGGAGCAATCAACGTTTCGCCGAATAATTCCACGAAGTAGTACTAGGTCGCCCAATGACATAGAGCACGATGATGCTGAAGGCAAGTGCAAGATGGCGACGAACTACACCAAATGGGGAATCACCGAGTTAATCGGCGGTTCCGACTAACCTCGCCGAAAGATCCGCCAGCACAATTTTCTGAAGTCTATAAATACTAAACTTGTTATTAATTTTTAAAAGTGGAACATTTATTTTAATTTCCAGAATAGAATAGTACTTTTTGGGATATTTTCTCTCAAGTTTGGAGAGGGTTTTTGGGAGACTTGAAGAAAGAAGAATTTCATCTTCCCCAAGTTGGAAGTGGGTCTTCTCCATTCTTCTTCCTTTGCTTAAATCAATTTTTAATTCCTTATACCCATTTGATTTTAGTATCATTTTAGGTGTATTTTGTTATTTCTTTATGTGTGGCTAAAAACCCCCATTCTTGGGGTGTGATTTAGCAAATATGTGTTGATATTGTTGTTGGGTCTTGCTTGCTGATAGGATAAATGTATTTTAATGGTGATTTCACCTAGTGGTTGTGGTTTAATTTAATGGGTTTGTAGTTGCAAATACAAAACCACCCATGTGTTTTCGGCTTGCCCGAGAGGGAGGTCGCGAAACCAAGACCGCTAGACTGATGGCCTGTGGAGTGGGTCGTCATGAGGTTCAGCCTGAGAGGGTGATCCCTAGTCTCATATCCTAACATTCAGCTCAAGAGAGTGAGTGGGGTAAGACGTAGGCTGGCCTTTATGCGGCAAATGGGTGTCCGAGAGGAACGCATTTGAAACGGGGTAAGTTGCCCGAGAGGGAACTTATTTCCATCTAAAGCTTAGCCTAGTCACTGTTATCTTGCAAATTTCCTATCGAATGTAGGTACCCAACGATTTATCTCAACTTGTATTGCGGTCACACCCTAAGAACTTGTCCCCATTCTTGATTTTCTTATTATTTTTATTATTATTTTACTACTTGTGACAAAACCCCCATTTGACATTTGACACCTTTCTATCACCCCTTTTAGTTTACAATATTTATAATCGTTAATGTCTTTAGCTACAACTAGTTTGAAGTTAATTTTATTTGTCTACTAATTCTCAAAACCACTCCCTTGGGACACGGCCCCAACCCTTGGTTGGGATACTATATTATCGACGATTGTAGACACTCGTACTGTAGGTTAGTGTCTTTGGTCACGATAAGCATCAAGTATCAGCAATGTTTTGACATTCAGTAAATTATTTTAAAACATTTCTTTTACTTTGATGATTATGTATGCTTAAGTTAGTCTTCCGCTTGTAGTCAACCATAATGAGGGTTTTCTTGGGGACCAACAATGGTTCTTGAGTGCCGGCCACGTCTAGGGTGTAAGTTCAGGTAATGAAATTAAACCCCTTAAAATCGCTTAGAGGCATCTTCTTCTTCATCACTTAGATAATTGACACATTGTCTACACCGCATTGATATTGGCTGGTTTTTCTCATTGATACACTAAAAATTCTTCCCAGATAAACACTTCACAATTTTCACTAGATTCTATTGATGTCTTCACAACTGTCACGACCCGAGCCTACATGCTGGACGTGGCCGACACTCCATAACCATTGTTGGTCCCGAAGCGAACCCTCATCTAGGTTGACTACAAGCTAAAGACTAACTAGAGCATACATAAGCATCAAATTGAAAGAAACGTTTAAACACATTTTACTAAATCTCAAAACTTTTTTGAATATACTGAGTATGAATCACAAGTTTAAATAAAACATCTAAAAACTAAAAGACTTTCCAAAACTATCTATATATGAAATATTTACTATACAAAGATGAGTATCAGGACAAGACTCATGACTCCTCAAAAGAACTACTACTAAGAACTCATAAAACTAGAGTACTCCGAAAGTAAGGAGGTCTTACTTAGAAGATGGCGAGCAGCCGAAGTGATCTCAATTGATACTTGTTGAGGATCATAATAACATGTAACTAATCATTAAAAGATGTAAGTTTAATGACATCAGTACGTTGATTGTACGAGTATGTAATATAGCTGAATAACAAATAATTGAATGAAAGGACTGGAATAGATAACAATGTACTATAGTTGAATGTAATGAAATATAATAGTTTAATCATTTAAAGCTTTACAAAATACTTTATCATCTCTAAACTCAGCATAATAAGTGATATATAAAAATACACTTTAACACTATTGGGAGATTCTCTAATAGACAACCATCACTATGAGTTACATGATGATAAAATGTATCGCCCACTCTGTCAGAACTGTCCTATACCTTGCCGGGGTAGTGAACATCTCAACTAAGTGGATGCACTAAGCTCTGCTCGAAGGCACTTAGGGTTCATCTAAAAAGTGTGATCATGTACCCATGTTGGCATACATGGTTTATGAGAAATGTAAGTTGTCTGAACTTATCCCCATATCGATGCTCAATACTAATCCAAATAATATATACCTCAGGCTCATATGTTTAAGAAAAAATTCTTCCTCTGGTTTTAGATAATTGCTCAAACTACCCTATTAAAAAAGGTAAATGTTGTTGAAATATCTTTTGAACTCATAACTAATTTAGAAATCAAAGTTTCTCTTTTATCAATGTAAAAACGGATACCTTCGAGAATACTTAGTCCCCTTATACTCTTACTCAACTCATACTTGAAAACTCTTTCTCAAAAACATATCAAAATCATATTGTAATATGATCATTGATGACACGGGAAGTCATACTGGATAAATATTAATGGTATATCTAGATTCCATACTTCTTAAACATTGATGGCACACTCTATTGCCATACTAATCATATTTTAAAACTCTTTCTCAAACTTTTCTTTACTTTCTCAAAAACTTAGTTTAAAACTAAAATATTTTCTTTAAAAGATTCTCAAAATTTATAACTCAAAATAGGGTTCTTGCTTAAATATAGACATGAACAAGTTAACTCAAGAATCTCAAACTCAAGAATGGGTTCACTTGGGAATTGGAACTTGACCCTACGGGTTCTACAATCAATGGAAGCATAGTATGCATGCAATCAAACCATCCCAAGAACAACATCAAAATCGACCATGTTCAACTCAACAAGATCAAAAGGCAATATTTTATGCAAGATGCAAATAGGAAAATTTCTATAGACCTTCCTAGCAACAATATATGCACCAATAGGAGTGGACACCTTATATGACTCACGCAACAAGTCGGGCTCAACATGAAACTTGTTGGCAACAGAGGGGGTGACAAAAGAAAGAGAGGCACCCGGATCAATTAATGCATATACATCAAAGTCAAAGATTTTCAACATACCGGTAACAACGTCGGGGACTTCATCGACCCCTTGCCTCTCATGCAAAGCATAAAATCGATTATGCCTTGGGGCACCATCTTTCCGGCCCCCTTTCCCCAAAGGAACCGCATTGGTACCTTGTGGACGGACCTCCTTACCCTTGTTGCGATTTCGAGGACAATCCATTGCCTTGTGCCCCATTTCCCCACAACTGTAGCAAGCACCGATATTTCTCAAGCACGGGCCACCATGGCCCTTACCACACTTCGGACATACATCAATAGGACCCATACCACCAACACCTTGGGCCCTTGGAACATCATTGGCAAACCCCTTATGGAGCGCATAAGAAGAACCTTGGCCTTGATGAAACCGGCCTCCCCTTCGACTTTGGAACTTGCCCTCAAAACGGGCCCTCTTGGCCTCATGACCCCTCCTCTTCCTCAACTTCTCCTCCTCCATTTGTTCGGCATAGACCATCAAGCGGGACAAGTCCATGTCACTAATCAACATTGCGGACCGGCATTCTTCATTCACTAGGTCGGACACACCCATCACGAATTTGTTCATTCTAGATCTTAAGTCGGCAACCAAGTGTGGAGCATATCTTGAAAGTTGGTTAAACTTGAGGGCATACTCCCTCACACTCATAGACCCTTGTTTTAAATTCATGAACTCCACCAATCTGGCTTCCCTAAGTTCAAGAGGAAAGAATCGATTAAGGAAAGCCGTTTTGAACTCTTCCCAAGGCACCTTATAGTTTGCCCCCTTCTCTTCCTTCCATTGGTTGTACCATATTTGGGCCACCCCTTTTAGTTGGTAGGCCGCCAAATCCGCCTTATCTTCTGACCTCATGCCCATGTTAGCTAATATCTTGTGGACTTCATCAATGAACTCTTGAGGGTCTTCATCTAACTTAGACCCATAGAATTCCGGGGGATTCATCCGCACGAAGTCTCTCACCCGAGATGCCGGGGTAGGAGCCTGAGGGGCTTGGGACCCGTGGTTGGCTTGATTAGCCATAGCTTATGCAAATAAAGTAAGGGCATCCCGAAGATCCCCATTGGTCGGTTGCTCCTCGGGTGCGCGAGCTCGTCTTCCTCTTGTATTAGGCATGATCTAGCATAGCAAAGAACAACCGTTAGGGAAGAACTTAATTCAACTCTACAGCACGACTTAGAACATGGAGAAGGGAAACATTTCCTAAAACGTCTCATAGCCTCCTACTCATAGTTGTGGTGCACAACACAACCATGAATCAGACTCTAATCAACGCGGTGTGTTGGACTCCGAGAATCTATCAACCTAGTGCTCTGATACCAAGTTTGTCACGACCCAAGCCTAGGGCCTAGACGTGACCGGCGAATAAGGAACCCGAAGGAACCCCAAACAAGCCTCATAGCGTATCATTACACATCCTTGGTCACGAAAGCAATTAAAATGACCATAAGCGATAAGCATAATCAAGGGGGAAATCGGGACTAAGGGAGCAAGAAAAAAAAAGAAATGATACATAAATACCATAGATGAGTCAAGCTCAAGCATAATACACAACTTGTCCAACAACACCTCTAAACATGGGTACTTAGCGGAGGCCAAGACAAACTACCGGTCTCACCCTCATAGTCAAAACATAACTAAAAAGAAAAGTCTTATACATAGCAAAAGATCATAAGCAACGTCCCCGAAATGGAGGACTCACCAATAACCTCGATAGAAAATCGTATAAGCCACGCGGAGGAGGATGGTCAAGCGGTGCTCCGGTCCATACATGGTGACATCATGTAGGCATAGAGTATGCATTAGTACGTTTTAATGTACTAAGTATATGGGATGCAATGCAATGCTACAATAGATGGACATCATAGGAAAAATGCATCATCATACCCGATAGATAGCATATTAATGAAATGATATGTATAATGATGCTTACATAAAAATCATATTTAGTGGGACGTAGTACGTGTGTGGCAAGTGACTATCAATATAGTATTTCCAAGGCCTACCACCCCCTTGGAGAGGCGAAAGAGGTACAAACCCCTCATTGTGGTTACCCAGGCCTACCACCCCCCGAGCTAGGAACCAAGGTACAAACCCCTCGATGTGGTTATACGGGCCTACTACCCCTCGTACTAGGCAACCAAGGTACCAACCCCTCGATACGGTTACCCGGGCCTACAACCCCCCGAGCTAGGCTTGGTCGACTCACAACACTTATATAGAGAAAATGATATACATGTATCCATTTCATCATCATTTCAATGATTATATGACCATCCGACTCATAGGACGTACATTGGACCTTCCATTTCCTAAGAATTCTATAAATGGACATTTTATCAAACACATGGTGGGCTATTGTTCAAGTAAATAAAATCATGTATTTCAAGAGTACTAAGTTCAACCAATTTCAAAATCCATATAAATCAGCCCAACAACAACATACATATATATAAATCAACCTTCATAATTTGATCATGGAAGCATGAAAACCATAAACATCACATAATAATTCCATTTCATGATAATATGCAAAATAGACCATAATAGGGTGTGTAGTAGTAATTCAATGCTGCAAGAGTTCATAAATAACCATAAGGATCCATAAACTTGAAGTAAAAATAGAGGATAAATGGTTGGACTTATGGAAAGGAAGGTTTCCACAATCAAACCCACACACCTCAACTTTGGAGAATCCTTGATGAAGATTGGAATGGAGAATTGAAACTTGAGATTGAGTCTTGAATCTGGAATTAGAGCTTGAGATGTTTGAATTTGGTTGAAGATCTTGGTGGAATTTTGGAGAAGGCTTAGAGATTGTTTTTGAGTGTTTTGAAGTTAGAAAAAAATTATGACTAAGTATGGGACATATCCCCTTTTTATATAAAAAAAAAAAGCCCAACACTTAGCCTAAAAAATGAGGCTTTAAAAAAAAAACAGCTTACTGGAAATTGCAAATCTGCACAGACAGGTTTTACGAAAATGGTCATAACTCCCTTATCCTAACTCGGAATGAGGTGAAACCAAGTGCGTTGGAAAGCTAACTCAAAGGGATTTAATTTAATAGGTAGTGGCCCTTCCAGTTCCTTGTGTGCTAAGAGATATGCCTTTTTAAAGTTGACCCTCCAAATCACATTTTTTGCGATTTTTGAATTTTGATACGGTTGCTCTAAAATTCGGGTTAGACACATCTCCCACTCAATTTGACCCCCTGAATAAGAATATGAAGTCGAATTTCCGAAATAATTCACGAATTTTGAGATATATGGAAATTACAATTATAGGTGTTTCTGAAGCACATTTTCGGGCATTTTTTGGGTCGTTTCAGATGTACACCCTATTGATTAACGTTTCAAAGAAACATCATCCAATTCTAAGTGTCAACGATCGCTAGTTAGTATAATAACCCAACTAAATGAGTTGGGGTTGATCCCACAGTGAGTAGCTTTCCTTTCTAACTCAATTATGGAAATATGACAACAATCTCTTCAACTAAACACTTCATGCACCTTTTTGGTTTAAGTTTAAAATTTCAGGTTGTGCTTATCAATACAATTCAACACTTAACACGAAACGATCAAATAGTGAGGTGACACTTGGGGAATTGACCAACCAATTATTGAATTTAACTTAGTGGATGAACATTGATGCTCACAATGGGATAAATCGTCGTGGGTTGGTCGGACTATATGTAAAGTAATTTTCTCTTGAACAATTAAATTATCTTTGTTGAATTCCCTCGAACTTCAACACTAGTCAGAAGATGCCCAGTTCTCGTCCTAATCAAATCCGCTCTCTCGAGCTAGATACAAAAGATAGATCCCATGTTTCACTTTCTCAAGCTGAAATCATAGTGATCCTCTACTAAGGATGCTAAACTTGCTACTTTGGCTCTACACTTCTCTCTCGAGCAAGAACAAAACACTAAACTTGTTACACTAATCATGCAAGACGACCTCAAAACGCAGCAACAATTCAAACTCACTTCAAATTAACACCATTATTCGCAAATCAATGAAACCCACTTAGTAAAACTCAATAATTGGTCACATAGTCAAAACCCCAGGGAGAGGGATTTAGCCAATCATAGGAAAAAGAGGAAAATCAACATCTACCATATTTTCCATAACTGGGTAAAAATAAAAATTGAAAGTTAAAATTTACTAAAAATCTCGTCTAGTACAAAACCTCCAAGAAAATCTTGCTAAAATCTCTAGGAAATCGTCTCTAGTAGAGTTCTTTTTCTCAATCTTTTGCTCCTCACGTTTCTGAATGAATTCTCTCTCTTCCAAAAATCAATTTATGCAAATCTGATGTGTGAATGTTTGGGACAAATCGGCGAGGTAAGTCGGCCTTCGCCGACCGTTTGGTGACTCGCCGATTTCCTTTCATCTCACCTTTATTTCTAACCTCTTCTTAATCCAGCCACTGTAATTTTAGGCGAGCAAGATCGGGATCGCCGAGTGATTCCGTGATGCACCCCTTTTCCTTTCCTCTCGCTCATCAGCACTTATCTAGATCTCCATCAGTACTTTTGGCAACTTGGTCATTCCTCGCCGAAGCGATCGGCGACATGCTGAGTGGAACTGTTGCTCGCGGAACCTACCCCCAATTCAGCCCTAGCATTCTGTAACTTTAGGCAGTAGAGTGGCAACTATTAGCGAATCGCTGAGTGACATTGGCGATCACCATGCCTTCATTTCTTCGTTCTTTTGTCTCGCTTCGTTCCTTTTTGCACATTAGTGTCCATGCGTTGTTCCTAAATCCAAATACCTGGAAATCAAGGATTTTATATCAGTTATTGACACAAAATAAGCATTTGAGGACATTAAATCTATCCAAATAAATCCTTAAATGAGTCCAAACCTAGGACTCATCAATACCCCCAACTTAAACTTTTGTTTGTCCTCAAGTAAAACTCAAGTTTAGCGTTCATAAAGGATGTCTAAAACAGTGTTACACAAGAATCAATTATGAATGCACACAACAAGACTTAACTTACGCATGCAAGGATCAATTGTGCACTCAAAGATTCAAGTTGTGACTTACCATTATCAAAGATTCTCAAGTTCACAGTACTTCCTTCAAATGACTGTTCAAGCTCAACAAAGGTACTCAAATGCCCTCACACAAAGAATGATTCCATGTTCACACACAATGGTTCAACAATTTATTGTTCTGGAATCAAAAATAACTCTCACGCTCAGAAAGATAAACTCATGCATGACTTCAGCCCTAGGGTTGCCCTTATTTTCCAATCAACACTTCTTTCAGCTCACTAAAGATCAAAAAGGTCATTTCAAGGCTTGTAACGGGGCTGAGTGTAAAGGTATAGTCATTTAGGCTCAGTGGATGCTGTCCTCATGAAATGTGGTTTGAACAACACTTTCTTTCCTTTTCTTCCATAACTCTCATTCATGATAAAAAATTCACCCCATTATTCACTTTCCATGAAACTTTGGGCACTCCATTTTCTTTTGCAACTTTTATTTCACCACTTTTTCATTCTTTTTCTTTTCTTTCTATTTTTTTGTATGGAGGAGTTCCACCTTTTTCAAAACCATGGGTCAAAGGGGATTTCTTTGCAATTCTTGATTTACCTTCTCTTTTCACCAAACCTCCAACTTAGGCTTTTGGCCTAAGTTGTCTATTCAAACAAACCACATTTCATGAGGATTAAGGGTGAAGGGATAAAGAAAGGTCACAATTTCATCCAGTTTCTTCCAGGGAAAGGCTAAGACTCAAAAGGGTGTTCAAGCAAAGTTCACATACTCACAAGGTTTGCCACAAAAGAGGTATAACGTCAAATTGTTTCACTCTTTAAAGTTGCCTAAGATCATTTCAAGAGATTGCATCACTTAGTCAACCGAACCAACGGGGCACATTCTAGGTGTCATCAAATATGGTTCACGGTAAGCTCATCACATAAGGCCAATATTGGCACATTTTATAGCTTTGATATGCATTCGCAACACCTCAAGGAGGATTTTTTCCTGCCATTATAGCAAGTCAACTGCAATGATCACCGGTAGAGTGTTATTTTCCCCCAAGAAAGCATATCGGAGATGGGGGGTGTACTTTCAACTCCATATTTGGTGGTTCCTCTGTTGATGGTTTTGCGGGAGGACTGTCTCAAGTTTTTGGATCAATGTCCAACTTCAATGGAGTCTTTGAATACCCTCCCAAGCATAAAAGAGCAGCTACTACCTCTTCTTTGCCATGAATTTCGAATTCATCATAATTAGCAAGCACAACTTCAAGTGGTTCACTCATACACATCAAATGGCTCACACTAGTCACCGCCTTATCAATAACATCAACAGTGGATACTACATGAATATCACTTGGGTGTTTCATTGAGTTACAAACATTAAAGGTTTCTTCATCTTCGTTCACCCAAAACTTCAATTCTCCGCTTTCAACATCCACCAATGCTCTCCCGGTTGCCAAGAATGGTCTTCCCAAAATGATGGGAATTTTAGCATCTATTTCACAATCGAGAATGACAAAATAAGCTGGAAAAATGAATCGTTCAACCTTTACCACGATGTCGTATAGTATCCCCAGATGTTTAATTGATCGGTCGGCCATCAAGAGTCTCATTGATGTGGCTTTCGTTTCCCTCAACCCAAGTTGTTTATAGATTGAATATGGCATTAGGTTGATGCTTTCTCCCAAATCGCATAGAGCTCTAGCAAATTGGAGCATACCGATGGTGCAAGGGATGGTTAACACTCTGGGATCTTCTCTCTTTTTAATTAGCTCCTTAGTCATAACTTCACTACAACTATGGGAAACTTCGATTGTGTCAAAATCCAAGCTCCTTTTCTTTGTGACTAACTCCTTCATAAACTTGGCATATCCCGGCATTTCCAATAGTGCTTCCACAAGAGGGAGATTAATTGATAATGTCTTGAACCCCGATAAAAACTTCTTGAACTTCTCATCATCATTCTTCTTCTTTAGAGATTGGGAAATGGGGGAGATATTTTGGGTAAAGGTTGCATAACTTTTGGGATTGTATTGTGTTTCTCCATTTTCTTTTGTGGTCTTGTGGCAATGCTTTGATGGATAGGTGTCTCTTCTTCCTCCATTCCTTTGTCTTCTTCAAGCGTCTGAGCTTCTTCATTACCCATCAAATGATCCATTGCTACCTTTCCACTATGAGTAACTACAACTAATGCTCTATCATCATCTTCCATTGTCATCTTTGGTTTCAATTGTGCTGAAAGTAAACTCAATTGACCTTCAAGTATCTTGATTGCATCTACATGAGAGTTCACTTTACTGTTCAATGATAAGAATTTGACTTTCGTCCCCTTTAACAAATCATTTGAACCTTCAACTTTATCAAGTATGTGTGATAGCAAATCATTCACTCGGGGACTATTTGCACTCCATTTTGATTTTGGGCTCTCAATCAATTGAGTGTGATCCTCATCATGGTCATTGATGAGTCCATAAATTGGACACATTTAGGGATATATTTTGATAGAATTAGTGTCCTCAAATGCTTGTTTTGTCTCAATAACGGATGAATAACCTGAGTTTCAGGTATTTTAAGTTTGAAGAAAAGCATGGACACTACGTGGCAATAAGGAACAAAAAGGCTGAAAAAGAACGAAGAAATGAAGACCTGAGGATCGCCGAATCCATTCGGCGAGTCACCGACAGGCCTGAAGATCGCCTTTTGTTCTAGTGTGTTCAGACCTGAAAGAAAGGATCAAATCGGCATTGAAAAGAAACAGTCGGTGTGTCGTCGAACAGATTCGCGAAGCAATACTATACCGCCCAATGATCTAGGACGCGAAGACACTGAAGGCATGAGCTGAAAGGTGATGAAGCAGACCAAAGGGTGGATCACCGAGTGTATCGGCGATCCCGACTAACTGTGCCAAATGGATCCTTTGCATCACCGTTTTTGAAAACTATAAATACTCATTATGAGTTGTAGCTTAGAAGGATTTTTTTGTGAAGGAGATTTTATCAGATTTTGAGTTTGAAACAATATTATAATTTTAGCATTGAATAGTAATTTTTCATATTTTTTTCTCTAAGTTTGAGAGGGTTTTGAAGACTTGAAGATCCAAAGGGTTTCATATTCAATATTTGGACTTGGGTCACTTGGATTTTCATTCTTAGCTTGTATTAAGTCTTAAATCTTCATACCCATTTGAATTAAAACTCATTTAGGTATAAATTTTTATCTCTTATACATGTGTGGCTAAAACCCCCAATTCTTGGGGTGTGATTTTGTGAATATGGGTTAGTCATAATTACTCAATTAGTTCTCTATGAAAAGCATTTACCCAATAATCTTATCTATCCCATATTCCTAATCACATCCCAAGAACCCCTTCTTATTGCTTAACATTCTTTGTTATTTTTGCTATTTTTACTTAATTACCTGTGACAAACAACAATTTGTTAATTGACGCTTGCGTCACCCTTTTGATTTACAATGTTTTTAATCAAAAATGTAACTTGATTCTAATTTTCTACTAATTCTCAAAACCACTCCCTTGGGACACGACCCCAACACTTGGTTGGGTTACTATACTATTGTACGATTGTAGACACTTGCATCAGAAGAGTTTCTTGATTACGCACACATCAATCATCCTCTCTTCTACAATAATCACTTTATTCAGCCCAATCTTGATAGTATCTCCTTTGCTCTTCCCCCTTATGATAGTTCCAACCTTGATTCCCACTTTGCTGTAGATAGCGTGGGTGGAAATCCTACTCGTATCTGTTAGAGTTCCACCCTTGATTCTCCCCTGGCTTTGAATAATATGAGGAAGAACCCTTCTTAACTCTAAACACTCTACTTATCGCCTTTGGTTTTCCCAAATTCTCCATCATATACTCTTGTAAAAGCTCCATTTGGGTCAACATTTTCTTGATGTTTGCATCCCTTTCTCTTTCCTTATCAAGTTGTTCTTGCATCATTCTAAAACAAAAAGGAGAGACTTGATCAACCACTCCTTTATTAACCAAATCAAGACTCCGGTAAAAATATTGGAGTAGCAAATCGTTTGGTAGCCCATGAGTTGGGTATATAAGTAAGAGTTTCTTAAACCTCACCCATATTTCATGGATGGGTTCACCCTCCCATCGCTTGAAACCTTGAATGTCGTCTCTAAGTTTCATCATCCTTGATGGAGGAAAATATCATGTATTGAATGCTATAATCAGCTCCTCCCATGATGTGATGGAATTGTTCGGTAACTCGGATAACCAGTTGCTAGCCTCCCCTGTTAAGGATAGCGGAAATAACCGATGCCAGATTGACTCTTGTGACACATTCTTGAATGAAAATGGGCTCCACACCTCTGTAAAATTTCTTATATGCTCATGCGGGTATTCGTGCTCTAGCCCTCCATATAGTCCCCTTAATTGGAGGAGGTGAAGAGTTGTGCTAGTGACTTCAAATATTGCATTCCCATCAACTTGTGGTATGCAAATTGTACCCATTTCACCTTATTGAGCTGGGTTGTAAACACTATTGATATCATCGATCCCATTCTGATGACCTACTTGACTATCATTCATCTCTTCGTCACTCATTCATACTTCTATTTCGTTCAGCCAACACTTACACAAAGCAGCCCAAGCCAATTCAAAAGTGTCAAAGTTTCAATCAAAGAACTATAAGTGATGCAATTCCCCGGCAGTAGCGCCATTTTAATTAACATTTCAAAGACACTTCATCCAATTCAAAGTGTCAACGATTGCTAGTCAGTATAATAACCCAACTAAATGAATTGGGGTCGATCCCACAGAGAATAGTTTTTCTTTCGAACTCAATTATGAAAATATGACAACAATCTCTTCAACTGAACACTTAATGCACCTTTTTGGTTTAAGTTTAAAATTTCAGGTTGTGCTTATCAATCCAATTCAACACTTAACACGAAACGATCAAATAGTGAGGTGATAGTTGGGGAATTGACCAACCAATTATTGAATTTAACTTAGTGAATGAACATCTATGCTCACAATGCGATAAATTGTCGTGGGTAGGTCGGACTATATGTAAAATACTTTTCTCTCGAACAATTACCTTATCTTTGTCAAATTCTCTCAAACTTCAACACTACTCAGAAGATGCCTAGTCCTCGTCCTCATCAAATCCACTCTCTCGAGCAAAATACAAAGGATAGATACCTTGTTTCACTTTCTCAAGTTGAAATCATAGTGATCCACTACTAAGGATGCTAATTTTCTACTTTGGCACAACACTTCTCTCTCGAGCAAGCACAAAACACTAAACTTGTTACAATAATCATGCAAGACGACCTCAAAACGCAGTAGCAATTCAGACCCACTTCAAATTAACACCATTATTCACAAATCAATGACACCCACTTAGTAAAACTCAATAATTGGTCACATAGTCAAAACCCCAAGGAGAGGGTTTGAGCCAAACATAATAGAGAGAGGGGAAAATCAACATCTACCATGTTTTCCTTAACTAGGAAAAATGAAAATGGAAAGTTAAATTTTTTTAAAAATCTCTTCTATTAGAACACCTCCAAGAAAATATCGCTAAAATCACTAGGAAATCGCCTCTAGTAGAGTTATTTTTCTCAATCTTTTGCTCCTCACAATTCTGAATGAATTCTCTCTCTTCCAGAAATCAATTTATGCAAGTCTAATGTATCGTTGTTTGGGACCAATCGTCAAGGTAAGTCCTCATTCGCCCACCGTTCGGCGACTCGCTGATTTCCCTTCATCTCGCCTTCATTTCTAACGTCTTCTTAATCCAGTCACTGTAATTTTAGGCTAGTAAGAGCGGGATCATTGAGTGATTTCGCAAT
This sequence comes from Solanum stenotomum, assembly GCF_019186545.1. Lineage (NCBI taxonomy): Eukaryota > Viridiplantae > Streptophyta > Magnoliopsida > Solanales > Solanaceae > Solanum > Solanum stenotomum. The sequence goes on from NC_064288.1 coordinate 28,490,071, forward strand.
GCACCCCTTTTCCTTTCCTCTCACTCATCAACACTTATCTAGATCTCCATCAGTACTTTTGTCAACTTGGTCATTCCTCACCGAAGCTATTGGTGACACGCCGAGTGGAACTGCTGCTTGCCGAAGCTACCCCCAATTGAGCCCCAGCATTCTGTAACTTTAGGTGGTAGAGTGGCAACTTGGCGAATCGCCGAGTTACATTGGTGATCACTAGGCCTTCATTTATTCATTTTTTGTCTCGCTTTGTTCCTTTTTGCACATTAGTGTCCATGCTTTGTTCCTAAATCCAAATACCTAGAAATCAAGGATTTTACATCACTTATTGGCACAATATAAGCATTTGAGAACACTAAATCTATCAAAATAAATCCCTATCTATTCCATTTTAAAGTCAGAGGTGGCTGACGTAGAAAGATATTTTTAATTTGCATTTATTTGGAGGTGAAAGATGTGCACCTTATCAAATCTACATTGAAATCAGAGGAGACCTGCATTGAAGGAAAAGGCAAAATCTTGAAAATTCGTGACATATGTTCAACATTCAAGGTATGGTAAGACTTTTAGACTTTGTTGAAGGACGTTTTTTTTACTGAAGATTAAAAATAGAATAGACCATGGGTTAGGGAGAAAGATGGGGGTCTTGTACCAATGGTGTGACATGTATTGGTACGTGTACAAGTGTTATATAGGGAAAGTTTATTACTATAGAATGCAGATTGTGATATGAGAATGCCAAAGTATATGGGCATTAGCTGATGTATTATTGACTCAAATTCTTTCGTGTAATTGTGTCTCTTTATTAAACCCGTATATTTGTGACATTTTAGGTGATTATAAATCAAACTAATAATTGATTGGTTGAGATGCATCAACATCCCCTTTAATGAAATCATATTGTGCACGTGAGATTGAGTATAAGTTGGGCACGTGCAGTTCGTTCGTGCTGGGGATTGTGATATGCTAAGATTAATTTGGGCACGTGGAGATCGTCCATGCAGAAATCATTTTATTTTATGATAGTGCATTGAGATCGTCTGTGTCGATATATGGACCTCGTGAGTCTCCCATGGGTCATGAACTCTCGATGTATTTCTAAAAAGTATTCATATATGCAATTGAAAGAGTACTTATCATCTGAGGCATATCATTTCATGGCGTCACATTGAATTGCATCTCATTACATCCTTTATTCTTGTTGATTATGTGCTCTATTGGTTGTTGGACATTACGTGAAGTTTGATTATCCCGATTTTATGAAACTTGACTAGTAAGCATTGTCACGACCCGAGCCTACACCCTGGACGTAGCCAACACTCGAGAACCATTGTTATCCCTCAAGCGAACGCTCAATCTAGGCTGACTACAAGAGGAAGACTAACTCAAGTATACATAAGCATCAAATTGGAAGAAATGTTTAAAACCAATTTATTGAATCTCAAAACTGAATTGGATATACTGAGTATGATACATAAGTTTTAAGTGAAATATCTAAAACAGAAAGACTCTCTAAAACAGTCTATCTATGAAACCTCTACTATGTAAAGATGAGTGTTGGGACAAGATCCACGACTCCTCAAAAACGGTTACTAATAACTCACAAAATTAGAGTCCTTCTGAAGCAAGGAGGTCTTGCTCAAAAGCTAACGAGCGCATGAAGTGATCTCAACAGACTCTTGTTGAGAATCCTAAGAACCTATATTTATATCATTAAAATATGCAGGTCGAATGCCATCACTATATTGAATGTACGAGTACTTAATAAAGCTTAATAACAATAGATAGCAATGTACTCAAGCTGAATGTAAAAAATAAAGGATTTAAATCATTCCAAGCTTTACAAAATACTTTCTCATCTCTATACTCAACATAATAAGTGATATATAAAAACACTTTTACTCTATTGGGAGATTCTCTAACCGACAACAATCACTATGAGCTACGTGATGATACAATATCTCACCCACACTGCCAGAACTGTCATATACCTTTCTGGGGTATAAAACACCTCAACTAAGTGGATCCACTAAGCTATGTTTTAAATCAATAAGGAATCATCTAAAAACAATGACTCTTTACCCATGTTAGCATACATGGTTTCTGAAGCTGTGAGTAGTTTGAACTCTCCCCGATATCGGTGCTCAATAATACTCCCAATAATATATACTCATGCTCATATGTTTAAAAAAAACATAATTCTTCCTATGGTTTGAGATAATTGCTCAAACTACCCTCTTAAAAGAAGTAACTGCTCTTGAAATAACTTTTGAACTCATAACTCATTTAGAAATCTCAGTTTCTCTTTTATCAAGGTAAAAATGGATGACTCTGGTAATACATAGTCCCATTATACTCATACTTGAAAACTCTTTCTCAAAAACATTTCAAAATCATATTATAATATTATCATTGATGCATTGAGAAGTCATACCGCATAAACATTGATAGTATATCTACATACCATATTGCTTAAACATTGATGACCTACTCGATTTTCATACTTATCATGTTTTAGAAACTCTTATCCCAAAACTCATCTTTACTTTCTCAAAACTTTGTTTAAGAGCTCAAGTGTTGGCTTTAAAAAATGTTTTTCAAATTTTATAACTCAAAATAGGGTTCATGCTGAAATATATACATGAACAAAATAACGCAAGGATCTCAATGACAATATAGAAACTCAATAATTAGGAATAGAATTTTTAAAAGAAACATGAACTCAAGAACTCAAAATCAACTTATCTCAAGAATACTCAAATCTGGGGAAAGAATCCTAGATTACTCTTTTACTGATCTGAAAGTAGATGTAGGGTGCGTGAGATGGACTAGTCCAACACTATGATAGCCTTACATACCTAAAAGAACAAGGTTCTTGAAGAATATTAAAGAAGAAGTTGATTAGAAGCCTTGAAACCCTAGCTTAAAGGTAAACAATGAAAAAAACCTTTCTTGAGATTTTTGAATTTGTTTCTTGAAATCTCTACGGCCAAGATTTATGATTTTCACTAGTGATTCATAATTGTATTCAGGAATTTGAGTTGGAACAAATGGAATCCTTGGAGAAAAACATACCTTGAAGAAGAATCTTGAAAAAGATGGAAAAAATCTTGAATGGAGTCTTCTACTTTGATTTTCCTTTAGGATTTTGCATTAAGGTTTGAGAGAGAAGAGAATAATGGATTATGAGATGAAAATCTTATTGTTTTGGGTCTTTGATTAGTCAAGAAATTCTTTTAGGGTTTTATAGAGGTAAAAAGACAAAAACCACACTTTTTATTGTTTTCCCGTCGCCTAATTCTGTAACATCCGGCAATTTGAAATAACTATGAAAAAGCTTGAAATTCGAAATAGTCATTTTTTTGAAAAATTTAAAATCTGGAATTTGGTTAAGTGTGGGAAATCAGTGAGTTTTGGCCAACTTTGAGCAGACTTAACTCCTAGCTCAGGATGATTTAGGAGTAGTTCTAGTTACGTTTGGAAAGCCCTTGGAATGATCTTTCCAACGCCGCCGAGTTTGCTCGATTTCGAGTTCGTATGAGCGAGTTATGCCCTTTGAAAGTTGGGCAGTTGGCAGGGAATCCGTCCGGAAAATTTAAGGGCATTTTGGTCTTTTCCATAGCCATTTCTTTTGGGATTATATTGTGGAGTTAGGCTGATTTTTGGATCATTTTGTCCCATTTTAAAAGAGTGAGAGCTAGGGCTTAAGAGTGAAGAGGAGAAGAAGAGGAGAAAGAAAAGATCAAGCAAGGAGTTTCCGTCAAGGATCGTCGTGGATATCGTCGGGGGTGATCCCTACTAGGTATGTGAGTTCTTAGTGTGGGTTGATCCTTTCCCACACATACCAAACTCATTATTATTGACAAAGATTGGATTATGTTGTTGAAGTTGTTGCGTTGTGTTGTTGATGTTGTTGATGTTGTTGATTGTGTTGTTGAAGTTATTGTTGGTTGTGGGACATGATTTAGTTGTGTGTTTGACTTGAATCTCTTGTATATTAAGGGGTTTTATGATCCTTAGTGTTTGGGGTTGATTCCATTGAGGTTAGAGAGGTTTAGAGTTGGAGAAAAGAGGGAGAAAAGTCGGGTTTTTTGGGGAAAGATCTGGCGCGTCGCGCCTGCCAGCGCGCCCCAAAGGGGACTTTGAAGTCCAGCCCTTGGGGCGCCGCGCTTCTCAAAGCGCCAGCAGGTGCCTTCTTAGCTTCGAGGGTTGGCGCTCCGCGCCTTGCAGAGTGCCAAGGACGCCATGTTCTCCCTTTCTTTCCACACTTTCTCATGCATGTTCCTAGGTATTATACCTATGTTTCATAGTTGTTTCCGACACTCCAAAGTACGTCTAAACATCAAGAACCCTTCCATAATCATGCGATCATATACCTTGAATCCATGATTCAATTCGAGGCGAGTTTGGATCAAAGTCAAGTGAAGTTAGAGTCAAGTTAAGCAAGTTAAGAAGTAAGTCCAAGCAAGTCTTTAGAGTTGTTCAAGAGTCTTTATTGAATGTTTTAACTTCATTCTAAGGCTCAAGTTTCAAGTCGAGTAAAGAGTATAGAGTTTCAAGTTAAGTCAAGAACATAAAGTTGAGTTCATTTCTCAAAGTTATTAGGGAACTATGTATTCCCAAAGAAGTTTTAAATAAATGTTTTTACATTTAAGCAAGGTTGGAAACTGAGATTTTTCAAACAGCCTTCGGGCTAGTTTTGAGTAATTATCTCATATCAGCAGAAAGAAATATGTTTTATAAACATAAGAGCCAGTACATTTTTGGGAGTAGTATCGAGCACCGAATTTGGGGAGCGTTCAAAGAACCCACAGCCCCCATAGAACCATGTTTGCCACCATGGGTAGAAAAGGATCATACTTTTTAGATGAATACTTTTCTAGATAGACTAGTGGATCCATTAGGCAGTCAAGTCTTATACCTTTGGCTGGGTGTAAGATGCTCCGGTAGCGTGAGGTCGATCATTGTATCATCACTATAGCTCTTAAGTGATGGTTGTCGGTTAGAGAAACTCCCACAGCAGTTATTGTATTTTCATACACAAAAATTATTGTATTTTTATATACATCAGATTATTGTATTTCTATATACATCTCAGGCTTATTGTATCATAGTATACACTCAGAGTTTATAGCATGTTTAAAGCAGTCTTTATCTATAACGCACTTGTTTTAAATGACCTTATATTGAAAGAAGTCAGTCAGGTTAAGTTGAGCCAGGTAAGCTATTCAGTTTCTTCCAGATTTCCTTCTAGCCTATGTTGCTTAGTTCTCCAGCTCGCATACTCGTACATTCAATGTACTGATGCCAGTTAGCCTGCATCCTATGACGATGCAGATACAGGTACCCCGGATCAACATCCTGCACATCATTGATCCAGCTGAACAGTTCAGAGTCAGTGGTAAGCCTCCTTGCTTTCCGGAGGACTTGGTTGTTTTGCATTCTTAAGTTTTGTTTTATTAGGATGTTGTGGGGTCTGTCCCAACATCTATCTCAGTACTTTAGAGGCTTCATAGACAGTCAATCACTTAGTTTTGAGTCTCTCTTTTATGTATATATGTAAATATACTATTTTGAGACTCGTGTTGGCTTTGTGGCCAGATGTTATAAGTTAAGTTGTTTTGTAACCTTGCGTTTGCATTGAGTTTTCTGTTGACTTAGGTTTTCCGCTGAGTTAAGAAAGCCAGGCCAATGGTTTGCTTGGGGCCAGCAATGGTCTCTGAGTGCCGGTCTCGCCCAGGGTGTAGGCTCGAGGCGTGACAAACTTGGTATTAGAGCACAGAGTTCAAGAGTCCTAGGGAGTCTATGAAGCCATGTCTGTTGAGTCGTAGTTATCGGTGTGAAGCATGCAACATCTATAATTGGGAGGCTACAACACTTAGGAAGATTTCTCATTTCTTTCACACTCATCTCGTGCGTTAGAGTTGATCTCTAAAAGGTTTCCTTTTAATTCGTGCTTGCGCGTGTTTTCAGATAGTCATGCGTCCACGAAGAGTTGGCAGAGGGCTTATTCCTAGACGTTATGTGGATGAGCAAGAGTTACCTTATGCCTCGGGAGTGCAAGATCAATGGAAAGTTTCTAATGCCGAGTTCAGAGAGGTATTTAGAATTCTGAGTCAAGCTGTAACTAATCAGATTGGTCAGCAAAGGGGAGCTCTATAGGAAGGAGCTGATAATTCTAGGATCCGTGATTTATTGGGGATAAATCCTCCGAGTTTCATGGGTTCGAGTACTACTGAGGATCCAGAGGACTTCATTGAGGAGTTGAAGAAGATTTTTGATGTGATGCATATGGCAGATACTGAGCGGGTTGAACTAGCTGCGTATCAATTGAAGGATGTTGCAAGAACTTGGTTCGACCAGTGGAAAGAGGGCAGAGTTGAGAATGCACCACCTGCGAGTTGGGCCGGTTTTGAGGAACCTTTCTTGGGGCATTTCTTTCCTCGAGAATTGAGAGAGGCCAAGGTACGTTAGTTCCTCACACTTAAGCAGGAGTCTTTGAGTGTTCATGAGTACAGTCTGAAGTTCACCCAACTATCCCGCTATTCTCCGGAGATAGTGGCGGATATGAGAAATAGAATGAGCTTGTTTGTTGCTGGGCTGTCTCGGTTGTCAAGAAAGGAAGGTAGGGCTGCAATGCTTATCGGGGACATGGACATATCCAGGTTAATGGTCTATGTACAACAGGTTGAGGATGAGAAGCTGAGGGACAGAGAAGAGTTCAAAAATAAGAGAGCCCAGACCGGTAATGAGTTCGGGCAGCAGAAACGTAATTCAAACCGTTCCTCCTTTCAGCAAAGGCAAAAAGGACCTGCTCCATCATCTGCTAGAGCACCTGCACCCAGATACAAAGGTGAATTTTATGGCCAGAATTCGAAAGACTACAGGACTAGACCAGCACAATCTTCGGGTAGTGTGGCGCAAGGGAGTAGTAAGCCTCCTGCCTGCGCCAAATGTGGTAGGAACCACTCAGGTATTTTTCGAGAGGGCTCCATTGGTTGTTTTAGGTGTGGTCATAATGGACATTTCATGCGAGAGTGTCCAAAGAATAGGCAGGGTAATGGGGGCAATAAAGCACAGTCTTCTTCATTTGTCCCACCAGACAGGACGACACCTAGAGGAGCTACTTCTAGTGTAGGTGGAGGAGCAAACCACCTCTATGCAATCACCAGTCGCCAGGAGCAAGAGAACTCTCCTAATGTTGTCACTGGTATGATCAAAGTCTTTGCTTTTGATGTGTATGCTTTGCTAGACCCAGGAGCAAGTTTATCTTTTGTAACTCCTTATGTTGCAAATAAGTTTGATGTTCTTCCTGAAAGACTTTGTGAACCCTTTTGTGTTTCTACACCTGTTGGGGAGTCTATTCTAGCGGAAAGAGTCTATCGTGATTGTCCTGTTTCTATCAATCACAAGAGCACCATGGCTGATTTGGTTGAGTTAGACATGGTAGATTTTGATGTCATTCTAGGTATGGATTGGCTTCATGCATGTTATGCATCATTAGACTGTAGAACTCAAGTGGTCAAGTTTCAGTTTCTGAATGAGCAAGTCTTAGAGTGGAGTAGTAGTTCAGTAGTGCCTAAGGGTCGTTTCATTTCGTACCTTAAGGCAAGAAAGTTAGTTTCAAAGGGTTGTATCTATCACTTAGTCCGAGTTAATGACTCTAGTGTTGAGATACCTCATTTTCAGTTAGTTCCTATAGTAAGAGAGTTTCCAGAAGTTTTCCCTGATGATCTACCCGGAATTCCTCCAGAGAGAGAAATAGATTTCGGCATAGACCTCATTCCAGATACTCGTCCTATCTCCATTCCGCCATATAGAATGGCACCAGCAGAGTTGAAAGAGTTGAAAGAGCAGTTGAAAGATCTCCTAGAAAAGGGTTTCATTCGACCGAGTGTCTCACCTTGGGGTGCTCCGGTCTTGTTTGTGAGAAAGAAAGATGGTTCCCATAGGATGTGTATAGACTACCGTCAGTTGAATAAGGTTACCATCAAGAATAAGTATCCTCTTCCGAGGATTGATGATCTTTTCGATCAGCTTCAGGGTGCCACTTGTTTTTCAAAGATTGACCTCAGATCAGGCTATCACCAGTTAAGAGTAAGGGAATGCGATATTCCAAAGACAGCATTCAGAACTAGATATGGTAATTTTGAGTTTTTGGTCATGTCCTTTGGTTTGACCAATGCACCCGGAGCTTTCATGGACTTGATGAATCGAGTCTTCAAACCTTATTTAGATACATTTGGTATCGTCTTCATTGATGACATACTAGTCTATTCAAGGAATGAAGAAGAGTATGCTAGTCACCTCAGAATAGTTCTTCAGACTTTGAAAGACAAGGAGTTGTATGCCAATTTCTCTAAGTGTGAGTTTTGGCTTAAGTCTGTGGCGTTCCTAGGCCACATGTGTCCAGTGATAGAATTAAAGTTGATACTCGGAAAATTGAGGTAGTGCAGAATTGGCCCAGATCCACATCTCCAACTGAAATTAGGAGTTTCTTGGGTTTAGCTGGCTATTATAGAAGGTTTGTTGAAGGGTTCTCGTCTATTGCATCTCCTTTGACAAAGTTGACTCAGAAAGAAGTGAAATTTCAATGGTCTGAAGCTTGTGAGAAAATCTTTTATGAATTGAAAAAGAGATTGATTACAGCTCCAGTTTTGACGCTACCAGAAGGTACTCAATGTCTTGTGGTGTATTGTGATGCATCTAGAATTGGTTTGGGTTGTGTCTTAATGCAAAATGGCAAGGTTATAACTTATGCCTCTAGACAGTTGAAAGTTCATGAGAAGAATTACCCAACCCATAACTTAGAGTTAGCGGCTGTAGTGTTAGCTTTGAAGATATGGCGTCATTACTTGTATGGTGTGCATGTCGACATATTCACTGATCACAAGAGCCTTCAATATGTGTTTACTCAGAAAGAGCTTAATCTCAGACAGAGGAGGTGGTTAGAATTACTCAAGGACTATGACCTGAGTATTCTTTACCACCCAGGTAAGGCTAATGTTGTTGCTGATTCTTTGAGCAGGTTGTCTATGGGTAGCACCGCTCATATTGAAGAAGGAAAGAGAGAGCTAGCAAAAGATGTGCACAGACTGGCACGCTTGGGAGTCAGCCTTATAGACTCCGCAGAAGAAGGAATAGAAGTGAAGAACAGGGCCGAGTCATCATTGGTGTCAGAAGTGAAAGAGAAACAAGATCAAGATCCCATTTTTCTTGAGTTGAAGGCAAATGTTCAAAAGCAAAGAGTATTAGCTTTTGAACAAGGGGGAGATGGTGTTTTGAGGTATCAAGGTAGATTGTGCGTACCTATGGTAGATGGACTCCAAGAAAGGATTATAGAAGAAGCTCATAGCTCCAGATATTCTAGTCATCCGGGTTCCACGAAGATCTATCATGACTTGAGAGAATTTTATTGGTGGAATGGCATGAAGAAAGGCATTGCAGAGTTTGTTGCTAAGTGTCCAAATTGCCAACAAGTAAAAGTTGAACACCAAAAACCGTTGGTTTAGCTCAGAGGATAGAACTTCCAAAATGGAAGTGGGAGATGATCAACATAGATTTCATCATAGGGTTGCCAAAGTCTCGCAGACAACATGATTCTATTTGGGTAATTGTCGACAGAATGACAAAGTCAGCCCATTTCCTACCGGTAAAGACTACCAATTCAGCAGAAGATTATGCCAAGTTATATGTTCAAGAGATAGTGAGACTTCATGGAGTTCCAATCTCCATTATTTCAGATAGAGGTGCACAGTTTTGGAAATCTTTTCAGAAAGGCTTGGGTTCGAAGGTGAACTTAAGTACTACCTTTCATCCTCAGACTGATGGGCAAGCAGAGCGTACTATTCAGACTTTAGAAGATATGTTGAGGGCTTGTGTGATCAATTTCAAAGGTAATTGGGATGGTCACCTACCTCTCATTGAGTTTGCCTACAATAACAGTTATCACTCTAGCATCCAGATGGCTCCATATGAAGCTCTTTATGGGAAAAGATGTAGATCTCCTATAGGATGGTTTGAAGTTGGTGAAGCACAGTTGATAGGACTAGATTTAGTTCACCAAGCTATGGAGAAGGTGAAAGTGATTCAAGAGAGGTTGAAAACGGCACAGAGTCATCAAAAATCCTATACTGATGTTAGGAGAAGGGTGTTAGAATTTAAGGTAGACGATAGGGTATATTTAAAAGTTTCCCCCATGAAAGGGGTTATGAGGTTTGGGAAGAAGGGGAAACATAGTCCCCGGTATATTGGACCTTACCGCATAGCCAAGAGAATTGGCAATGTTGCTTATGAGTTGCAGTTACCACAGGAACTAGCAGCGGTTCATCTGGTATTTCATATCTCCGTGTTGAAGAAATGCATAGGTGATCCTTCATTGATCCTGCCGACAGAAAGTGTTAGGATCAAGGATAACTTATCTTATGAGGAGATTCCTGTGCAAATTCTAGACCGTTAAGTTCGTAGGTTGAGAATGAAGGATGTAGCCACAGTTAAGGTCCTTTGGAGGAACCAATTAGTTGAGGAAGCCACTTGGGAAGCCGAAGAGGACATGAAGAAGAGATACCCATATCTCTTTGAATCCGAAGGAAATGTAGACCAAGGTACTAATTTTCTTCTTAGTGCTCTTTAAAATTTTAGTGAGCATGTTGTTGCTTGTTGTTGTTTACATGAATTGCTTGTTGGGTGTTTGAGTTTGATGTAACACCATTAGCCTTATTAGAGTAATCTCATTCGCGGACGAATGTTCCCAAGGGAGAGATATTGTAACATTCGGCAATTTGAAATAACTATGAAAAAGCTTGAAATTGGAAATAGTCATTTTTTTGAAAAATTTAAAATCTTGAATTTGGTTTAAGTGTGGGAAATCAGTGAGTTTTGGCCAACTTTGAGCAGTCATAACTCCTAGCTTAGGATGATTTAGGAGTAGTTCCAGTTATGTTTGGAAAACCCTTGGAATGATCTTTCCAACGCCGCCGAGTTTGCTCGATTCTGAGTTCGTATGAGTGAGTTATGCCCTTTGAAAGTTGGGTAGTTGGCAGGGTATCTGTCCGGAAAATTTAAGGGCATTTTGGTCTTTTCCCTAGCCATTTCTTTTGGGATTATATTGTGGTGTTAGGCTGATTTTTGGATCATTTTGTCCCATTTTAAAAGAGTGAGAGCTAAGGCTTGAGAGTGAAGAGAAGAAGAATAGGAGAAAGAGAAGATCAAGCAAGGAGTTTCCGTCAAGGAACGTCGTGGATATCGTCGGAGGTGATCCCTACTAGGTATGTGAGTTCTTAGTGTGGGTTGATCCTTTCCCCCACACACCAAACTCATTATTATTGAGAAAGATTGGATTATGTTGTTGAAGTTCTTGGGTTGTGTTGTTGATGTTGTTGATGTTGTTGATTGTGTTGTTGAAGTTATTGTTGGTCGTGGGACATGATTTAGTTGTGTGTTTGAGTTGAATCTCTTGTATATTGAGGGGTTTTATGATCCTTAGTGTTTGGGGTTGAATCCATTGAGGTTAGAGAGGTTTAGAGTTGGAGAAAAAAGGGAGAAAAGTTGGGTTTTCTGGGGAAGGGTCTAGCGTGTCGGGCCTGCCAGCGCGCCCCAAAGGGAATCTAAAGTCCAGCCCTTGAGGCGGCGCGCCTCTCAGAGCGCCAGCAGGTGCCTTCTGAGCTTCGAGGGCTGGCGCTCCGCGCCTTGCAGAGTGCCAAGGACGGCATGTTCTCCCTTTCTTTCCACACTTTCTCATGCATGTTCCTAGGTATTATACCTATGTTTCATAGTTGTTTCCGACACTCCAAAGTACGTCTAAACATCAAGAACCCCTCCATTATCATGCGATCATATACCTTGAATCCATGATTCAATTCGAGGCGAGTTTGGATCAAAGTCAAGTGAAGTTAGAGTCAAGTTAAGCAAGTTAAGAAGTAAGTCCAAGCAACTCTTTAGAGTTGAAACGACCCCAAAAATGCCCGAAAATGTGCTTCGGAAACACCTATAATTATAATTTCCATATATCTCAAAATCCGTGCATGATTTCGGAAATTCGACTTCATATTCTTATTCAGGGGGTAAAATTGAGTGGGAAATGGGTCTAACCCGAATTTTAGAGCAACCGTATCAAAATTTGAAAATCGCAAAAAAATGCGATTTTTAGGGTCAACTTTAAAGAGGCATATCTCTTAGCACACAAGGAACTGGAAGGGCCACTACCTATTAAATTAAAGCCCTTCGGGTTAGCTTTCCAATGCAATTGGTTTCACCTCATTTAGAGTTAGGATGAAGGAGTTATGGCCATTTTCTTAAAACCTGTCCGGGCAGAATTGCAATTTCCAGAGAGCTTAGTTACTGTAGCGGGCTGGACGTTTTTCTTTTATAAAAAAGAGGATTGTCCCATACTTAGTTATATTTCTTTCTAGCTTCAAAACACTCAAAAACACTCACTAATCCCTCTCCAAAATTCCACCAAGATCTTCAACCAAATTCAAACATCTCAACTTCTAATTCCGGATTCAAGACTCAATCTCAAGCATCAATTCTCCATTCCAATCTTCATCAAGGATTCTCCAAAGTTGAGGTATGTGGGTTGATTGTGGAAACCTTCCTTTCTACAAGTCCAACCATTTATCCTCTATTTTACTTCAAGTTTATGGGTCCTTATGATCATTTATGAACTCTTGAATTATGGAATTACTACTACACATCCTATTATGGTCTATTTTTGCATATTATCATGAAATGGAATTATTATGTGATGATTATGGTTTGCATGCTTCCATGATCAAATTATGAAGGTCGATATATATATATGTATGTTGTTGGTGGGCTGATTTATATGTATTTCGGAATTGGTTAGACTTAGTACTCTTGAAAGACATGTTTTATCTACATGAACAATAGCCCACCATGTGTTTGATAAAATGTCATTTATAGAATTCTTAGGAAATGGAAGGTCCAATGTACATCCTATGAGTCGGATGATTATATAGTTATTGAAATGATGATGAAAGGGATACATGTATATGATTTTCTCTATATAGTGTTGTGAGTCGACCAAGCCTAGTACGGGGGGTAGTAGGCCCGTATAACCGTATCGAGGGGTTGGTACCTTGGTTGCCTAGTACGGGGGGTAGTAGGCCCGTATAACCGTATCGAGGGGTTGGTACCTTGGTTGCCTACTACGGGGGGTAGTAGGCCCGTATAACCATATCGAGGGGTTTGTACCTTGGTCCCTAGCTCGGGGGGTGGTAGGCCCGGGTAACCACATTGAGGGGTTTGTACCTCTTTCGCCTCTCCAAGGGGGTGGTAGGCCTTGGAAATACTATATTGATGGTCACTCACCACACATGTACTACGTCCCACTAAATATGATTTTTATGTAAGCATCATTATACATATCATTTCTCTAATGTGCTATCTATCGGGTATGATTATGCATTTTTCCTATGATGTCCATCTATTGTAGCATTGCATTGCATCCCACATACTTAGTACATTCAAACGTACTAACGCATACTCTATGCCTACATGATGTCACCATGTAGGGACCGGAGCACCGCTTGACCATCTTCCTCCACGTGGCTAATATGATTTCCTATCAAGGTTATTGGTGAGTCCTCCATTCCGGGGACGTTGCTCATGATCTTTTGCTATGTATAAGACTTTTCTTTTTAATTATGTTTTGACTATGAGGGTGAGCCCGGTAGTTTGTCTTGGCCCCCGCTAAGTACTCATGTTTAGAGGTGGTGTTGGACAAGTTGTGTATTATGCTTGAGCTTGACTCATCTATGGTATTTATGTACCATTTCTTCTTTTTTTCTCTTGCTCCCTTAGTCCCGATTTCCCCCTTTGATTATGCTTATTGCTTATGGTCATTTTAATTGCTTCCGCGACCAAGAATGTGTAATGATACGCTATGAGGCTTGTTTGGGGTTCCTTCGGGTTCCCCATTCGCCGGTCACGTCTAGGCCCTAGGCTTGGGTCGTGACAAGAGTTGTTCAAGAGTCTTTATTGAACGTTTTAACTTCATTCTAAGGCTCAAGTTTCAAGTCAAGTAAAGAGTATAGAGTTTCAAGTTAAGTCAAGAACATAAAGTTGAGTTCATTTCTTAAAGTTATTAGGGAACTATGTATTCCCAAAGAAGTTTTAAAGAAATGTTTCTACATTTAAGCAAGGTTGGAAACTGAGATTTTCCAAAGAGCCTTCAGGCTAGTTTTGAGTAATTATCTCATATCAGCAGGAAGAAATAAGTTTTATAAACATAAGAGCCAATACATTTTTGGGAGTAGTATCGAGCACCGAATTGGGGGAGCGTTCAAAGAACCCACATCCCCAATAGAACCATGTTAGCCACCATGGGTGGAAAAGGATCATACTTTTTAGATGAATACTTTTCTAGATAGACTAGTGGATCCATTAGGCAGTCAAGTCTTATACCTTTGGCCGGGTGTAAGATGCTCTGGTAACGTGAGGTCGATTATTGTATAATCATTATAGCTCTTAAGTGATGGTTGTCGGTTAGAGAAACTCCCACAGCAGTTATTGTATTTTCACACACAGAAATTATTGTATTTTTATATACATCAGATCATTGTATTTCTATATACATCTCAGGCTTATTGTATCTTTGTATACACTCAGAGTTTATAGCATGTTTAAAGCAGTCTTTCTCTATATCGCACTTGTTTTAAATGGCCTTATATTGAAAAAAGTCAGTCATGTTGAGTTGAGCCAGGTAAGCTATTCAGTTTCTTCCAAATTTCCTTCTAGCCTATGTTGCTTAGTTCTCCAGCTCGCATACACGTACATTCAATGTACTGATGCCAGTTGGCCTGCATCTTATGACGATGTAGATACAGGTACCCCGGATCAGCATTCTGCACGTCATTGATCCAGCTGAGCAGTTCAGAGTCAGTGGTGAGCCTCCTTGCTTTCCGAAGGATTCGGTTGTTTTGCATTCTTAAGTTTTGTTTTATTAGGATGTTGTGGGGTCTGTCCCAACATCCATCTCAGTACTTTAGAGGCTTCATAGACAGTCAGTCAGTTAGTTTTGAGTGTCTCTTCTATGTATATATGTAAATATACTATTTTGAGACTTGTGTTGCCTTTGTGGCCAGATGTTACAAGTTAAGTTGTTTTGTAACCTTGCGTTTGCATTGAGTTTTTTGTTGAGTTAGGTTTTCCGCTGAGTTAAGAAAGCCAAGCCAAGGGTTCGCTTGGGGCCAGCAATGGTCTTTGAATGTCGGTCCCGCCCAGGGTGTAGGATCGGGGCATGACAACCTCGTCACAGCACTGTATCAGGTTATTAAAATGGTCATAACTTTTTATTCAAAAATTGGATTGACGCGAAATGTGTGGCGTTGGAAAGAATATCAAATACCTTTAATTTGATATCTTACAGGGCCATGTAACTCTTTATATCCTAATAGATATGGTCGTTTGAAGTTAACCCAATTGGAATCTTATATCAAAACTAAATCGATAAGGAAACTTTCAACTCTACTTTGTCCTAGGAGTTTCTAGTGACCTTAGTTGATATTCAAAACCATTCCCGCACTAAAGAAATTACCTTTAAACATAGTGCTATTTAAGAATCACCCGATATGACCCTACAATTACATTAAGATTGGTTCGAGTCTTAACTTAGAAATTATTGGGGTGTTACAATATCTCCCTTTTGGGATCTTTCGTCCTCGAATGACGGCTGTTCTGAGAATGGAAAGGGGTTACTCTTACTGTATTCAAGTCTAACTCAACACAAAGTACTAAACATAGGATGGTTATTTTTATCTAAATAACAAGATTCGGGTTTTATACCTCTGTAGGAAATCTTATCCCAAGAACACTACCCCTTGCCGCTACATTCAACTAACCTTGAGCTCATATCACAAAACACCTAATATCACAAATTTTCCACATGTTAATGATACCACATTCAAGCTTAGAACCTTAGCCACTCCATAGACACCTACTAACCCACTTTCTAAGAACTTCTCATCCTCTCATATCTCTACCAACTAAACTTTCATGCATTACCACGAGGAAGCTGACTTAGTACTCATTGTAAAACCTTATCTCCTTTTTCCTCCACATTTATAACCTTAGATGGAATAAACACATCATCATTGAGAGTAAATCAAGAAGTTGCGATACTGAACATACTATGAGACATGAATATTATATGAATAGCTTCAAATCATGAGGCTGATATCCACAACTTTATGGATTAAGATCGAGTTTAATGGGCTAAAGTTTTGGCCCCTCATTCAGGAAATTGAGCATATATGTGAATCTCTCTGAAGTGTATGAGCATAGGTCATAGAAACAATTCTGATAATAGGAAAATCCACAAGATGTTGTAATAACTTCGCTTAAGGAATATGCAAGATTATGAATGGATTGATATATCTCTAAAGCTCTTTTTGAAGACATCACTACCTCATCCTCAATACTTGACTTGATTTCTCATCTTATCATCTCCCCCTTAGGTTTAAAGTTGACACTCTAATCTATTTTTATCGTCTCTAAATTGGTCTATATTCTCTTTAATACTCGAAAAGGCTTAACTCATGGCTACGGAACTCTCCACAAGGAGGTACTAAGACTCCTTTTAGGACCTCTTTCTAAGATGCTTCTATTAACCTCTTCTCATTTGCTTATAAGGCCGTTTCATCTAACTCTTTAAGAGAAAAATAATTCTTACCTTAGCCTATTTCATATTGACAACTCAAATATACTATCTAGGCACATATGGAAAGTCATTAACTTAATTGGAACCTCGTCTAATTAATTACATATAATCTTGGGTACACCTCTTAATTCATGCTTCTTGTTACTCTCACGACTTAGCCACACCTCACTGCCCTTATTTATAAGTTAGGATCTCTCACTTGTACCACTCATCTTCACTGCAGTTAACATCCCAATTCCTCACCTACTCTATGTCAAGTCTACCATATCAGATCTCAAGACTAACATCATCACCCTCATGTTGCCATTCTTTTGATCACGATGTTCATCTCTAATTCAAGCTTAATATTTATTACTAAACTTGGATATTAATATGATTTCTCACTTACTATATTAACTTACAGCTACTAGATAAAATTAATAAACAATCACCCACTATGACCTCATGACAAGTAGTCAATCTTCATCTCTCAGTCTACATCCTTACATG
Source organism: Solanum stenotomum (assembly GCF_019186545.1). Lineage (NCBI taxonomy): Eukaryota > Viridiplantae > Streptophyta > Magnoliopsida > Solanales > Solanaceae > Solanum > Solanum stenotomum. The sequence continues at coordinate 28,507,235 of NC_064288.1, forward strand.
TTACTGTCACATTCCACTTCACAACTTAAGTAATATTTACTCATTCACTATACATAATTGCCTAATTAGTTTTATTACACTTTGAATATTATGAGCTTTTCCTAAATAATCATATGCCTATCTTAGATCTATCACCTCATGAATACTCCTGCTTTTCTATCCAGCACCTACACTTGGTCGTTACCAACATAATGACACATCATCATAACCTCCTTTCTAGTAAAAATATACTCTATCTCATCATAACTAGTAACTCTTACTCTACCTCCTATCATGAACTCTATACAAAATTATTACTTCTTAGTCTACCAATAAGGGAAAACTCCTCTTTAATAACTTACTAAGTGCATGACTATAATAACATAGCTTGCCTCATCACTGTCTGTCTTTCTTAAATTACTATACCCAGCATGGTTTCCTCTAACCTTGGGCACTTTTACTACTACTTCTAATAACCTTGTACTCATACTATGTTTTTGGGTGCAAATACTACTCAAGCTCTACAACACACCTCCTCAAAAGGGTCTCAATTGAAACAAGATTTAGAGAAGAGAGTACATCTCGCTTTTTTCTTTAATGCACGACTCATATGAATATGAGTGCATTCTTTTGAATTCAATAGTTAAACTCACTCACAGGCTTTCTTAAGCCCCTCTACAGTCTCATGACTTTCTAAAGATTTTTGTTGAGAGTAAATCATCAATATTGAACTGAGTTTGCTTTTCAACTACCTTAAATATGGGGGATAATCGAATGAATCTGAGAAATGCACGAGTTTTGAATAAGTACCTTATGACACAACTCTACTACATGATTAATAGTATGAAAGAAGGGAAACTTTTCCTAAATGTCTGTAGTTCTTCATTTATAGAAGTGGGACCCTTACAACCATAAATAAGATCCTACTTGACACGACTTCATAGACACCCTAGGACACTTGAACTCTGTGCTCTGATACCAATATTTTCACGACCCGAGCCTATACCCTAGAGGTGACAGGAACTCAAGATCCATTGTTGGCCCTCAAGAGAACCCTCATCCTTGCTGACTACAAGTGGAAGACTAACTCAAGTATATAAAAACATCAGATTGAAAGAAAAAGTGTTTAAAAACAACTTACTGAATCTCAAAACTGAACAGGATATACTAAGTATGAAACATAAGTTTAAAATAAAACATCTAAAACTGAAAGACTCTCCAAAACCATCTACCTATGAAGCCTCTACTGTATAAAGATAATTGTCGTGATAAGACCCACGAATCCTAAAAAACTGTTATTAATAACACACAAAATTGGAGTCCTCCGGAAGTAAGGAGGTCTTACACAAAAGCTAATGAGCGTATAAAGTGATATCAACATACTTTTGTTGAGGATCCTAAGAACTTGTATATACATCATTAAAATATGCAGGTCAAATGACATTAGTACATTGAATGTACGAGTATGTAATATAGATGAATAACAAATAACTAAAAGAAAGGACTGCAATAGATAACAATGTACTCAAGCTAAATCTAAAGAAACAAAGCAGTTAAATCTTTTAAAGCTTTTCAAAATACTTTCTCATCTCTGAACTCAACATAATAAGTAATATATAAAAATACACGTTAACTCTATTGGAAAATTCTCTAACCGACAACCATCACTATGAGCTACGTGATTATACAACGTCTAGCCCACGCTTCCAGAACTGCCTTATACCTTACCTGGGTATAGAACATCTCAACTAAGTGGATCAACTAAGTTATGCTTAAAAGCAATTAGGAATCATCTAAAATGTATGACCCTTTCCCCATGTTGGCATACATCATTTATGGGGGGATGTGAGTTGTTTGAACTCTCCCCCATATCGGTGCTCAATACTACTCCCAATAATATATACTCTAGATCATATGTTTAAAAACAAACTCTTTCTCTGGTTTGTGATAATTGCTCAAACTACCCTCTTAAAAGATGTAACTGCTCTTGAAATAACTTTTGAACTCATAACTCATTTAGAATTCTCAGCTTTTCTTTTATCAATGTAAAAATTGATGCCTCTAGAATACATTGTCCCCTTATACCCATACTTGAAAACTCTTTCTCAAAAATGTTTCAAAATTATATTATAATATGATCATTGATGAATCAGGAAGTCATACAACATAAACATTGATGGTATATATAGATGTCATACTCGATTGTCATACAAATCATGATTTAGAAACTCTTTTCTCAAAACTCATTTTTACTTTGTAAAAACTCAGTTTAAGAACTCAAGTGTTGGCTTTCGGCGGGCTAATCTGAGCTCGCCGAATGGTTTCAGCGATTCACTGAAAGGCTTCTCCCATCGCCGACATTCCATTATTCTAGAAATTTTTGAAGCCAATCCTCAGCGAGCCCAATCTAGCTCACCAAAGTGATTTGGCGAGTCGCCGATCAGTTTGGCGAGTCTGTCTGCAATATGAGTTCTGCATTTTTCTTGAACTATTTCTAACAGTTTTCAATTTGTTCTGCTGATATGACTAGACCGAAAATAGCAGGTCGAGACTTGCTGCCCTGCAAGAGGGCAAAGGAGATTATTATCAATGAGGATGCGGTTGCATCGTGAGCAAAGGAAGCTAAACATCCTACCACAGGTGGGAAAGGAAAAGGGAAAGGCAAGGCACCTGCACCTGCATCACTGGAGGCCCGCTCCGTTAGTGAGGGAATATATGCCACTCACCTCACCACCTCTGATAATGAGGATGAGCACCAAAACCCTCAAGCTACAACTTCTAAGCCTAAAGATGATGAGTTATTGTCAACCGAGAGAGTTGAGCTATGTTCCAAGATGTTGAATGATCCGTCTAGGATCAGGACTCCCAGTCCGCTACTCATTCTCCTACTCTAGCACAGGTTGTGGTCCCAGCGCCACCTGCACAAGGTCCCCCTCCTTGTTCTATGAACAGCCTGAAGACTGAGGGATTTAGGACCATTATTGATGAGAAAAGGTTGTCTATTGATGGGGTAGTAGACAGATACCCAGAGATTATGAGCTGCTTCAGGTCTCACAAATTTCAAATCTTCACGACATCCTGCGGCCTTTACATTTCCAATTGGGTCCAGGAATTCTACACTGCTTACGAAACATTAGTGCCACAAGGGAAGAAGCAGGCTGCCAAATTCAAGACGGTAGACTATGTGGTTGTCAGGGGCAGAAAGGTGAAGTGTGATAGTGATGCTATCAATGCAGTCCTGGAGTGTCCAAAAGAAATTGAGGATGACTGTCAATACATGATCAGGACAAAAATGTTGGAGAATATGAAAAAGTGGTTCTCCCCTCTGCAATTTGACGGTACTCCTCGGTGGATCGAGGTTGGAGCACTCATAGAAAAGATGGACCTCAATGTAGTAGTGAGGTAGTGGTTTGGCTTCATCAGCAGTACTATCATGCCATCCCAGAATGAGTCGATTCTCCACCACGTGAAAGTAGCCTGCCTTGGTTGCATCATTGATGGAACAAGGCTGAACTTGGGGATGATCATTGACCAAGAAATGGTCATCAGGGCCAAGCAGCGGCAGACTTCTCTCCCCTTTCTGATTCTGATCACCGAGCTGTGCAAACGAGCTCGAGTGTCTCGAGATAAGAAGAAGGATTTGGAAGTGACTCCCACCTCCTGTACCGACATTCGGAGGATTGAGGCGGAGCACTTAAAGGATGAGGCCGAGAAGAAGAAGGCAGCCCCGGTGGATACATCCCCGGTGTGGATACTGATGCATTACCTACAGAGGCAAGGTTGCCTACTCCAGCCCCTGGGCCTTCAGGTTTATCTAGTGCTGCTCCTTCTGTAACTCCTAGTTCTTCTATAGCTCCCATGCCTCCTAGATCTGGTGCTACTGGTGTTGTTGTTTCCCGACCGACACTCACCAAGGATGTGATACTACAGATGGGGCAATAAGCCTATTATGCTAATAGGCGCGCCTCCAGGCTTGACGCCACCATTCCTGGCATGATTGAGACGTCCATTGCTGATGTTGTGACACCCCTGAGTGTAACTATTAATGCCCTTGCGGGACAGATAGTGGTGTGTGAGTGAGGCCAAGGGGCCACTGATGAGGTGACAGCCCTAAAGGCCGCCATTGTTGAGCTGAGGAATGATGTGGACCAGCTGAAGTCCATAGACATGTTTATGATTTTTGGGACTGTGGAGATCCCCGACATGCCAGCAGATATGGATGTGCCTCCAGCTACCACCGGAGATGATATTCGAGTTGAGGAGATGGCCACTGCAGAGTTTGAGGCTGAGACTGACGAGGAGCAGCTTGGAGTCGATGATGAGACCGCCTATGAGGGCCTTATGGTAGATTAGGAGGCTATGGTGGATTCAGTGGTGCAGATCTCATTGGCAGACACACCTATGGTTGATCCTAGTGGAGCTAGGAGTGTTGATGTTGCACCGGGCACCGATGCCCCGACAGATGGAGCGACTATGTAGACATGACCCTTCTTTACTTCCCTCTCTTTCACATTTATTGATCTTTTTAGTGTTTTGTTGCATTTGAGGACAAATTGCTTTTATTTCTGGTGGGGTGAGGTATTTCCATACCTACCTCTTGTGATTATTATTTTTGTTTATATATTGGGTTTTTGTGCTGTGAATTGTGTTTTGATATTGTTTTGTGGATGTTTGAACTTATGGCTCCTTGTTTTAAATACTAATGGTTTTTGACCCTTCTGAAAAATTTTGTCACCTCTTGTTGTGTTTGATTGTGGTTGTTCCTGTGCAAATTTGAGTGTCGGTTAACATCAATACCAATGACTTGAATAGTGCTCTTAATCAAACAAAATGAATGTGCGGCTACGATGAGGCCAACTGAAGTTGCATAAACAATATGTGAACTTTTTTGCATCTCATTGTGACTAGCCGGTTATTGAATGAAGTCTCTTGTGATGAACATTGCACACTAGCAAAAGTGTAGATTTGTTTGATATTGGTGCCAATGCCTTGTATGATGAGCTTACCGTGAACCCTGTGTGATGACACCTATAATTTACCTCGTTGGTCCGGTTGACTAAGTGATGCAAGCTCTTTAAATGATCTTAGGCAACAATTTTGAAGAGTGAATCAATTTGACAATATACCTCTTTTAATTTGTGGCTAACCTTGTGAGATGTGTGATTTTTGCTTGAACACCCTTTGAGCCTTAACCTTTTCTCGGAAGAAACTTGATGCAATTGTAACCCTCTCTTTATCCATTCACCCATAATCCTCATGAAGTGTGGTTTGTTTTAATAGCCCACTTAGGCCAAACGCCTAAGTTGGGGTGTGGTGAAAAGAGAAGTTAAATCAACAAGTGCAATGAAGTTCCCCTTTATCCATAGTTTTGAAAAAGATGGAACCCCTCCATACAAAAAAAAGAGGAGAAAAAGAAAAGAAAAATGAAAAAGAAACGAAACGAAAAAGTTGTGAAATAAAGTTGTGAAAGTTGCAAAAGAAATTGGGTGTCCAATATTTCATGGGAAATGAAGAATGGGGTGAATTTTGAGCATGGGTAAAAATGTCGAAAAAAGGAAAGAAAGTGATGTTCATACCACATTTCATGAGGATAGCAGCCACTAAACCTAAATGTCCATACCTTTACACTCAGCCCCGTTACAAGCCTTGAAAAGATGGAACCCCTCCATACAAAAAAAAAGGAGAAAAAGAAAAGAAAAATGAAAAAGAAAAGGAACGAAAAAGTTGTGAAATAAAGTTGTGAAAGTTGCAAATGAAATTGGGTGTCCAATATTTCATGGGAAATGAAGAATGGGGTGAATTTTGAGCATGGGTAAAAATGTCGAGAAAAGGAAAGAAAGTGTTGTTCATACCACATTTCATGAGGATAGCAGCCACTGAACCTAAATGTCCATACCTTTACACTCAGCCCCATTACAAGCCTTGAAAAGAGCTTTTCGATCTTGAGTGTGCTGAAGCGAGTGTTGAGTGGAAAATAAGGGCAAACCTATGGGTGAAGTCATGCATGTGTTCATCTTTGTGAGTGTGAGAGTTGTATGCGATTCTGGAACTATAATGTGTTGAACAATTGTGTAAATATGGAATCATTCTTTGTGTGAGGGCATTTGAGTACCTTTGTTGAGCTTGAACTTACATTTGAAGCAAGTATTGTGAACTTGAGAATCTTTGATAATGGTGAGTCACAACTTGAATCTTGGAGTGCACAATTGATCCTTGCATGAGTAAGTTGAATCTTGTTGTGTGCAGTCATGATTGAGTCTTTTGTAGCACTGTTTGAGATATCCCTTTCGAACTGCTGAACTTGAGTTCTACTTGAGGACAAGCAAAAGTTTAAGTTGGATGTATTGATGAGTCCGAGATTTGGACTCATTTAGAGCTTTATTTATAAAGATTTAGTGTCCTAAAATGCTTATTTTGTGTCAATAAATGATGTAAAACCCTTGATTTCTAGGTATATGGATTGAGGAACAAAAGCAAGGACACTAATTTTCAAAAAGGAACAAAGCGAGTGGAAAGAACGAAGAAATGCAAGCCTGGTGATCGCCAAGTCCACTTGACGAGTCATCGAATGGCTATTTTACCGCCTAAACTTCCAGTGTGCCAAGCCCCGAAGGAAAGAACCAAGGTTGCGAGATAAAGGAGTAGTCAGCGGATCGCCGAGTGGTTCCACGATGTAGTGTTGAATCGCCCAAAGTTACAGATCTTGAGGAAGCTGAAGGCCAAGGAAAAAAGAGATATAGAAATGACCAAAGGGCGGCTCGCCGAGTGGATCGGCGAACCCGACTTACTGCGCCAAGTGGCTTTTCGCAGCATATTTTTGGCGACTATAAATACACTTTTGAACATTTAGTTTAAAAATGAATTGAATAGTATCTGAGTTCATATTATTATTTTTGGAGAGTTTTGAACAGTGAGACAAGTTTTCTCTAACGCATTAGTTATCCGCTCTTAGGTTGGGCAGTCAGGGTTAGTTTTTCCTAAGCTTTGAAGAATTGAAGTTTTTCACTTTCGAGAAATTGGAAGTGGGTCTTTGAGATTCTTCGAATTTGAACATTGTAAAGACAAAATCAATCTTAGCCAGTTGATGGAAACTCAATTTGGTAACAATTTTTATCTTTTTATATTATCTAACTAAAACCCCAATTCTTGGGGTGTGATTATGTGATCCTGGGGGGATTTAGTTTATGGGTATTGCTAATTGTTAGTTTAAATGTTGTTTAGAAGTGAGTTCAATCAGTAATTGTGGTTTAATTTAAGAATTGTAGTTGCAAATGCAGTTCTATTTTGGTGTTTTTTGCTTGCTCGAGAGAGGTTTGGAAACTAAGCTTATTGATTGATGGTCAGTGGGTATTGGGTTGACATGGGTTCAGCTCGAGAGAGTGAAACCGTAAACCCAATCCCACACATTCAGCTCGAGAGAGTGAATGGACTAAGGTGTGGGCTATTCTTATTTTGCTTGCTTGTTGATGTTCGAGAGAAATCAACTTGATTCGGGGTAAATTTTTTGAGAGGAAATTTATCTCCTCTATAGCCTAGTTTACTCACAAATATCTAGTTATTTTCTTATAGTTGCAATTACCCATTTGTCTATATTAGCCTATAATCGAATCACATCCCAAGAACTCGTTTCATTATTGTTACTTCGTATTGATTTCCGTTGTTCGTAGTTGATAATCTAAACCAAACCTCCCCATTTGACATTTGTTTCACCCCCTAATTTAAATTATGTTTTTATTCAAAAAAAAAATTCCTATGACTTATTTGATCATATTCGTACTTCCCAATTGATTCTCAAACACGTACCGCTCCCTGCGGGATTTCACCCCAACTCATTTAGTTGTGTTTAATACTGACTAGCAATAGTTGACACTTAGAATTGGATGAAGTTTCCTTGAAATGTTAATCAACTTGTTGCACTCTTTGTGGTGAAGATTCATTTATGAATACGAACGCATCTCATGGAGTTTATTATTTATTCTGTCCCTTTTGTACTTAGACATGATATCTCTTATGTTTAGGCTTGTCATTTTAGTTTCAGACTTGCACCGTATTTTAGAAGCTCTTGTACTTATGACCTAATTCTAGGATGCTATTTTAGCTTCCGTAGTTCCTACTTATGAAATATTTAGTTCTTGAGGTATTCCACTTGTTATTTATCTTTCACCTTAATTATTCAGTTAAATTAGTAAAACTAATGAGTTGGCTTACCTATCAGTTTGGAACATAGGTTCCATCACGACATGTGAAATTTTGGATCGTGACAGAGACTATTGAGTTTATTTATGTATTTCAATCTTCTTTATGCTTGAGTAAGTCTTCCGCTAAATAGTCATCCAGGCCAATGATTCTCTTGGGGATCAAAAATGGTTCTTGAGTGTTGACCATGCCCATGGTGTAGGCTCGGGGCGTCACAGATGGCCTCTTCTTTGATGCAAACCATGACTAATCTAAAATGTCAAAAAAACAATCATTCACCATAAAGATCAAAACTTTATACAAAAATCAAACCCCAAACCATTAGATAAAACAACCCTACAAACAAACAAAAACATAAAAGATCACTCTCTGATTGATGGAAACAAACAAACTTGACTTTTATTTTTTTACAAAGAAAACAAAGAGTTGATGAAGAAACTTACAGTGAAGTTGATAACTTGTTTTGTTTGAGAATGCAAATGTAAGAGGATTGGAAAAAAGGGAGAGTGAAGAAATTTTTATATAAAGGAAAATTCTCAAGATTATGGTAATACATTATGTCTTGATAAGTAGGATCCAGGAGGGTTAGTAGTTTCTCTTAATTCTTTGCAATATTTTATTTGATTTAATTTGATGAGTAGGAGTCCGGATAAATTTTAAACTTGAATTGATTTAATTGATGAGTAGGAGTTAAAAGGATAAATTTCAAATTTTGGTTCTTGTTATATTTTCTTAAGCATTTTGTTTGATGTGCCAAGAGAGTAAAATTGAAATTTTATTTAATTTAATATAACAAGTAGGAGCCAAGAGAGAAAATTTTGAATTTTAGTTTTAGTGTTATTTCCATTATAGATCCTTTGTAGAAGTGACATAGCATATTTATTTTTAGCTCCTGAAATATCAATAAATTGTAATATTAATTCTTATAATATTTTATTAAGCACCTTTAATTTTTAATTAAATGAAATACTCATTTGAGATATTTTGCACGTGAAATTTCACAAATTTTAAAAGCTATTAATTATTAAATCATTTATTTTTTTATGTACTATATTAAATTTGTATTATATTACCATATTTAAGAATAGCGTAATTTCTAAAAATAGTCGAGATGTAACATACTTTCAATATAAAATGATTAAGAAAATATCACAATAATTAAAATTTTAAATTTACCTGGTTCCTACTCATCAAATTAAATTAAATTAAAATTTAAAATTACCCTCTTTAATCCTACTTATCAAATTAAATGCTTAAAATAACATCACAAGAACTATAATTCAAAATTTACCCTTTTTTCTCTAACTCATGAAATTAAATTAGATTAAATTCAAAATTTACCCTCTTAGGTACTGACTCCTACTCATCAAATTAAATACTTGAGAAAATATCACTTGCATTAAAATTTAAAATCTACTCTCTTGATTCCTATTCGTTAAATTAAATTAAATTAAATTACAAATTTACTCCCTTAGCTCATTAAATTAAATTCTTAAGAAAATATCACAAGAACTGAAATTTGAAATTTATCTTTCTGACTCCTACTCATCAAATTAAATCAAATAAAGTTAAAATTTATCCTCATGACTCCTACTCATCAAATTACAGAAAAAATAGAAAGTTGTAAAGAATAAGAGAAACTACTAATCCTCCCTAGATCTTACTCATCAAGACATAATCTATTACCATGATCTTGAGAATTTTTCAACATATAAATTTCTCCACTCTCCCTTTGCTTCCAATCCTCTTTTATTTGCATTATCAAACAAACAAGATGTACAGTGGTTATTTTGAGATTTTCATGAGAATACTGACGGAGAAAGGGAAAATGTGAGACTTTTTTTTGCGTGACTCGTGGCGAGTTTCCGTCAGATAATAAGATTGACAAATTTGATGAATTTATGATCACCGAAAGTTGCAACGATGCTCATGATAATGTTAACTTTTATAGATATTCCAAAAATAGATAGGCCAAGGACCATCTTTACTAAAATAAATCTTTTAAGAATCTTAGCAATTTTACTCAAACCATCCTTTATAGTCTAAGCAATATTTTTTATGTCTTCTCCCTATATTTAAGAATGTTAGAAATTTTATACTTATTTGACCAGTGTAATACTATTGATAAAGTTATTATCAAAATCATTTCAATTGTATTGAGCCCTTTCAAAAGGATTTAATGGTCTATACCAGACTAGTTTCTTGAAAGCTCGTCGTACTTGTGACAATATTATTTTTTGTTCAAGAATTTTATTAGATCAATGTTTCCAAAAGAAAGAAAAGTAAGTTGATGCTTAAAATGGATTGAGAAAAAAAAACTTTTGATCGAATTGAATGGTCCTTTGCTTATTTGGAGTTGGTGAGATCATTGAGGTAAATACCATCCTGATTGCATACTTAGTGTAAAGAAAGCATGAGTAAACTAAGAGTTGGATTAAGATGATAAAAAGCAATAATGAAATTATGAGTTATATATATAACATAAGTTTAAAGTGTGAATACAACATCATTTAGGATATTGTAGCTATATTATTTCAAATAAAAAATAGTAGTCATGTAAATATTATTATTACTATCCACAATTTATAAGATAAAAACCAAGATTGTTGTGTGAAATTTACTACACATATTGAATTAAATAGAAAAATTATCTCCTATCTCAACATTGTTGTACGAGTGCATGAGGGTCATTAGCAGGTTTCAACATATTATGGAAGTCTACCGGTTTCCCATTGTTTTGCTAAACTTTCCTCAAATTTATGCTTGTTTGATTCAAATTTCTTTATTTCATTGATGATTTGTATTTATTTGAGAAATTCGAGAGCTTAGTAGGGTACAAAACATGTCACATAATCATTCAGGCATCATAAAATTAATATTTTAGTAGGTAATATGATATGCTATATTATGATTTCAGGATTTATGTTGTCGAATTTATGCTATTACAAGTATTTCTAAACATGTATAAGTGAATCGTGTTAAATATGCTCAAATAAACCACTTCTTTTTGTAATAATAAATACACAATCGCCAAGTCCTTTGTAGAATGGGCCTATGGTATGGTATTTGGCTTAGGGGGGAATTTTCAAAATGTCTATATTTTGACATTTAATAGGACCTCATAGCCACACTTTCAATAATTATTTAAAATGTAATTATTTTAGTTTTTTATGTATTTAATTGATGTATTTTATACTTGTTTGATTTGCAATAATACAATTATTTAATAACATAAATGAGAAAAGAAAGGAAGATAATATTTTAAAAGAGAACATATCACTTAAAATTCTCATTAGTTATAATTTCAATGTAATCTCCTTTCTTATTCGATTGGATAAACTTTCTTTTCTTTTTATATTTTCATCGTAATTGTATACCATTAATTTTTACATTTTATGTGCTCGCTTTACCATTCAAATTGAAATTGGTATTTTACTTTCATAGTGAAAAGTACAAATTGTATCCCACCGATCAAAATTGTATTACATGACTGTCAAATATAATTTTCTTTTATTTGTATTACAAAAATATTACTGATTGTATCCCAATATAATCTAATCATTACATATAAATATGATTTATGAAAGGTTACAAGATTCTGAAAAATAAAAAAACATACATAGTGAAAATAATACAATCTATTGAGGGAAGATATAATATTCTAAAAAAATACAAATTAACTGTGAAAAATAGGATACATATATGCTTACGAAATACAAATCCATTTGACATACCTATTTTAATGACTACAAACTAAAAAAGAAATAAAGTGTTTTAAATAAAAATACAAATGATGAGTAAAAGAAAAACAATTGAGAAACAAAAATTAATATGAATACAATTCTGGTATGAATAAAATTTTACAACCTTCTTCTCTGACTCTCTCTTTCTTCTTCTTCTTCTTCTTCTTCGTCTTCTTCTTCATCATCTACTATATATGTTCTTTTTTCCTTTTTTTTTTCATCAAACTCGAATATGAATTCATATTCACTTGTGCATTAGTAACCCTATAAGAAAAATTTAAAATTATTAAATATGAATGTATAAAAAATCAAACAATATATGATGTATGGATGCTAATGTAGTTACTACAATCTACTAATATCGAACAATAGTGTTTAAAAGACGAATAATTCGAAATACATAAAAGAGGGAAATCTCAAAAAAAAACTTAGTGAATCTGAAAACAAAATCACAAAAAAATGAAAGATAATGTTTAAAAGACGAAAAAATTGAAATACAAAATACTTGGTGAATATGAAAATAAAATCACAAGAAATCTCTCAAAATACTTGTTGACTTCGAATTTACCTTTATTAATGAGTGAAAATCTTTTGAATTAATTGTGAGATTTCTTGAACAACGTGTAAGAAATTAGAAGAGTTGATTTTCTTGAACAAGAAAAGGTTTAAACAATAGTGAAAAAGGGAAGAGAGAGAAAGGAGCAATTTGGGGTAAAACCTAGAAAGGGAGGTACGTGGGTAATGGGGGTACTTTTTTAATTTTATTTTTACCGTACATGAGGGGGAAAAAAAGGTCCTATGTGGGCCTAATTTGAGAAATAAAAGGAAAGAATTTTAATTATATTAGGATACAATTTATTTTCTAAAATATTGACATTTTTAATAATTATTTCAAAGTGTAGATGTTTTTAATAATTATGTTAGGGATTGTGACTAGTTTGTTAATTTTTCCTTAGCATAATTATCATACTATAACTTCACAATTCTACTATATTATCATTTTGGGTTAACATATCTACTAAATCTTTGCTATACAATTGATTAAGGCATAATATATAAATATGTATTTTAACTTTGCCTCAACTCACATTTATGTTCTTCAATTTTGGGTGTGCACAGACAGACACTTCAATTTGTATAAAGTTGAACAAATAGATCTATGCATCACATGTGACATGAAAATTACTACACTTGATCGTGCGATGTTAGTGGCTACAAAATATTTATGATCAATGGAGATTTGTTCGAAAAAGTTATAGTGAACCTAATGAGAAGGAACACAACAATTGGAAAATCATATCTCTTGCCCTCCTTTATCTTGTTTCCAACTTCATCCTCTTTTTATTAATGATTTTATTGCTTTAGAATTTTCTAATTAAGTAGTTTTAAATAAAAATCATAATATTAGTAATTCAAAATTTGTTCTTACTAATTTTCTTAAAATTTACATTCCAAAACTCCAAAGGTAAATTTAAATAACTTTTCAAAAACGAATGAAAATGTTTTCAATTACTTTAAATGAAATTTAAATAATATATTTGTTTTTAGCTTCTGAAATATCGATTAATTGTGATAATAATCCTTATAATATTCTATTAAGCACCTTCAATTTTTAATTAATTGAAATATTCATTTTTTTTTATCTTTTACATGTGAAAATTTCATAAATTTTAAAATATATTTATTACTGAATTATTTAAATATTCATGTATTATATTGAATATATATTGCTAATTCATATTTAAGAGTAATGTTATTTCTAAAACAATTTAGATGTAACATATTTTCTACATTAAATGATTGAGAAAATATCATAAAAATTAAAATTTGAAACTTACGTGATTTCTACTCATCAACTTAAATTAAATAAAATAGAAAATTTACTTTTCTGGCTTCTACTCATCAAACTAAATTCAAAATTTTACCTTCTTGACTCCTACATATAAAATTAAATGTTTAAGAATACATCGCAACAACTAAAATTCAAAATCAACCCTCTCTGCTCACTAAAATTTAAAAATTACCCTCTTTGCTCCTTCTTATCATATTAAATAAAATAAAATTCAAAATTTACCCTCCTAGATCCTGACTTCTACTCATCAAACTAAATTCTTGAGAAAATATCACTAAAACTGAAATTAAAAAATTACCCTCTTGACTCCTACTCATTATATTAAATTAAATTAAATCCCAATTTTTCTCTCTTTGCTCCTACTCATCAAATTAAATGCTTAAGAAATTACCAGAACTAATATTTAAAATTTACCCTCTATACTCCGACTCATCAAAGTAAATTAAATAAAATTCTAATTTTACTGTCGTAGCTCCTACTCATCAAATAAAATATTGTAAAGAATGAGAGAAACTACCCATTTCTTCTTGAAGACATAATGTACTACCATAATCTTGATAATTTTCCTATATACACAAGTTTCTTCACTATTCCTTTGCCTCCGATCCTCTCGCATTTGTATTCTCAAACAACACAGGTTATCAACTTTTGTAAGTTTCTTCATCAATTCTCTATTTTTTTGTAAAGAAATAAAAGTCAAATTCTTGTTTGTTTCCATCAATCGAAGAGTGATCTTTATGTTTTTTTTGTTTGTGGGGTTCTTTTATCTGATGGTATATAAAGTTTTTATCTTTATGGTGAATAATACATCATTTTTCATTCTAGACTAGTCATGGATTGTAACAAATATGATACCATAATTGTTGAAGAGATGATGAGAAATAAAAAGAAGACATCAATAAAATCTGGTGAATATTGTGAAGCAAGTGCTTATGGGCAGGATTTTGAGTGTCTCAATGAGGAAAATCGGTGTCGTAGACAATGTTTCAATTATCTAAGTGATGAAGAAGAAGGTGTTTCTAATCGATTTAAGGGGTTTGGATATCCCTCTCCTACTAAGGTGTCTAAGGTGCAACAGTTTTTCTCTGAAGAGAGCTTGCAGAACACAGAGCATGAAGCTGACATTGCAATTGAAACATAAGGATTGGCACAATTCAAAACCTTTGTTTGAAGCAACATGGACAAATCTTGTTGATACTTAAGTATGTTTGAGGTACCACCTGAGACTGTAGGTATTACCTTGAATTCAATCTTAGTTAGAAAAAGAGAAAAAAAAAAGGCAGAGATATTTACATGGGATCCTAACTCTTGGTACCAATTGTAGTCAAGACTTGAATATCTTTTTACATTCTTTATTCTTCAAAATAAGAGGTGAGCAAGCTCCGACCTCTTAATATTTTTCGAAGCATTTATTTTTAGATTCTTTCCTTTAAAAATAATAATTTGCATTTCCTTTTTTGGGTTGTCCATTGTAAAATGTGACATTAGGCTAATCCCATTAGTGTGAGACACTGATTTTACTTTATTGGGTCGTTCGTCTAAAAAATTGTGACATATCTTTTTTCTTTAGGCTTTGAATATCACAAGAAATATCATTTTTCTATTTCATCATGTTCATATTGTACATTTTGTACTGATGATCTTCTCTCAGATTCTTTGTAGTATTAATCATCTAAAGGATTGAACTACAATTGGCCTGATTCATGGATAAACAAAATATGTAGGTGTCATGACGGGTCGGTCATATACCTAGTGTGATTTTATTTTAGTCTCTTTATAAAAATTGGGACAGAATTTATTAGGACAGATAATTAGATATCATTTCGATATTTGTCAAGAGATGTTACTAGGATAGAATTTTTGAGGAAGACCTCAAAAATTCCAACAAGTTTCGTCAAAAGTTTGATAGTCAACTTCAAATGATCTCCAGCATCACTTGAAGTTCAAAGTCGACTTCAAAATCTCCGGCATTGTAGAATGGAGAAAAAATAAATTCAGTATACGAGCCACCAACACCTTGTACAAATTTCATGTAACACCTCGGTATTTGAAAGAGCTAAATTTAGAAAGAACTAATTTGGAAAGAGACAAGTCGGAAATTTTTCAAGTTGTGCTTAAGTTGTGAATTTTGGGTAAGCTTAAAATGACCATAAGTTTCACTACATGATGAGTTATGTGGTCCATAAGATATCAAATAAAAGTTCCCTGAATCCCCTTTCCAACACCACCGATTTTGATAAATTTTGAGCTCGTATGAGGGAGATATGCCCGTTTGAAGTCAGCATGTCCAGTTAAGGAAAGTTACACAAATTAGAGAGGGGTATTTTGGTCTTTTCCTTACCCCATAAGATTAAAACGAATTTAGTAAATATTTTGGTGTCAATTATTATTTGGGTTATTTTTACAATCCTATTTTATGCTTAGGGTATTGAGAGGAGTTCAAGAATAGAAAAAAAGGAGGAACGGAAGAAAGATCAAGGTTTCTTGCGAATCAAGGATTTATTTCGCCAAATCGAGGTATGTAAGTTTTCATAGTGTTGGGTTCGTCCACCCACATGTCAATCATGATTTACATGTTCAAATTCGCCCATGAAGATTGATAAATTTAAAATCTTGATAAGTATTCCTAAAGTATTGATTTCGTTCTTGAATTAGGATGGTTTTGATGAGTTTTTGAGATAAACGTATGAGTTTGAGGCTTGTTTTTTAGTTGATTCTCATGTACTTGTATTGGGTGATTGAATCTAAGGAAAACTTGAGAAAAGAAATCGATCCTAGATGAATTAGGTTCAGAAATTGAGAAGAACAATTCTTTGGGATGTTCTGGGAATAGGTTGGAGCGGCGCGCCCCCGATGCGCCAAAAGGTCCAGGCCGGCGGGCCCCTGATGTGCTAGAAGTTCTGAGGCGGCGTTCCCTTGATGCACTAGATGATCTAGGGCGGTGCGCCAGAAACCAATCTTTGAAGTTCAGGGGCTAGCGCCCCGAGTCAACAGTGCGCCAGGGTCACCTATCCCTACCTTTTTTCATCGTTTGCTCCGTCAAAGTCCTTTTAAAGTGCACCTTTACTCCCTATTGATTGTAACCAATCTAAACATCAAGAGATCATTGATAACATGAATCATAACCCTTGAATATATAATTCAATTTAAAGGTAGAGTTAAGAGTAAAGTCCTGAGAGTTCTTTCAAGTCATTTTGAGAAGTTTTTTACAATCTTTTAAAACTTGTTTTAAGATTTGAGTAATTTAGTTTGAGGATGAGTAGAGTTCAGTTTCATTTTCAAAATGAATGTATGGGAACTAAGTATTTACAAGAGTATATGTTTTTACATTTAAAATTAAGGGAAACACCGATTTCCAAAGTAGTTCATGCGGAGTTTTGAGTACTATCTTTTTTAAGAGAAACCTTTTGAGTAATAATCTCAAAGTTGAGGAAGGAAAAATGTTCTTTTGAAACACATGAGCTATGTTATATTTTGGCAGTAGTATTGACCACGATATGGGGGAGGGTTCTAACAACTCACAACTCCCATAAACCATGTAGCCAACGTGGGTAGAAGGGGTCATACTTTTTAGATAATTCCTTATTTCTTTTTAGCATAGCTTAGTGGATCTACTTAGTTGAGGAGTTCTATACCCTAGCAAGGTATAGGAAAGTTCTGGCAACGTGGGTGCGACGTTGTATCATCACATAACTCATAGTGATAGTTGTCGGTTAGAGAATCTTCTAACCAGTGTTTATATTTTATTTTACATACAAACTGAGTTATATTATATTTTAAAATATATTGAGTTGTTATTTACTATTTTAAAAGCTTTTCTTTATATCACATTATTGTTATTGTTTTTATCTTGAAATAAGTTGAGATTGAGTTGAGTTGAGTTGAGACGAGGTAAGTTGTTTCTTCAGTTCCAGCTCAAGCTTATATCATATTTTAGATTTCCCCTTACATGCTCGTATATTTCATGTACTGACACCATTTAGCCTGCATCTTTCATGATACAGATACAGGTAACTAAGATCATCAACCAGCGCTTCGTTGATCTAGTTGAGTTCAAGAATTTCCAGAGGATCGGTTATTTATTTTTGAGTTATTTCAGTTTGCTAGGATGATCAGGGGTTTTTGCCCGACATCCCTCATAGTATTAGAGGCTTTATAGATAGATAGACAATATTTCATGAGTATTTTCATTTTCAAATATTAATGTTCTAGACTTGAGTTGCATATTCTATGTAGTTGAATGTTCTATTATATTCTGGGTTTATTATTTGAGTTTATCTTTTAAGATTATTCTATGTTAAGTAAGTCTTCCATTGAGAGTTGAGCAAGGCCAAGGGTTCGCTCGGGGCCATCAATGGTGTAGGTTGGGGGCGTAATATTTCCCTACAAGATATGAGTTACAACGATCACAAAGTGCTCAAGAGCAAAATGTTGATTGCTCACATCTGTCATAATGATAAGGAATTTTGTACACATTTTCTCATTAATCTTTTTCTTAAAGTTTCTTGATCAAGTTGCTTGCTAGAGCGATATTGTGTCCATTAATTGTTCATTTTCCAGTTAAGGAACAGATGAAAGCATCAAATTGATGACTCTTTCAAGATACCGACTCATTCACCTCGTTACAGTTGGACACTCATCAAGCCATCTACCTTGTTCAGTGGATAATCATCGAGTCAACCATCTCGTTACAATGGACATCATTTTTTCACTTGCAAAGAGGGCCATTACATGATTAGTCGGAGGAGACTACCATTGAAGAATATTCATAAGTCACATCTATTCGGACGTGAAGGATGCTCACCTTATTTATTCCACTTTGAAGTCGAAAGAGATTGGCGTTTAAAGATATTCTTAAGTAACATCTATTCGGAGGTGAGGGATGTGAACCTTATCTATTCCACATTGAAGTTTGAGGAGCCTGACGTTGAAAGATATTCTTAAGTCACATATATTCGCAGGTGAAGGATATTCACCCTATCTATTCCACGTTGAAGTCGGAGGAGGTTGACATTGAAAGATATTTTTAAGGCACATCTATTCGGAGGTGAAAGATGTGCACCCTATCTATTATACAGACAAGTCAGAGGAGGCTGACGCTGAAAGATATTTTATAAGTCGCATCTATACGAAGGTGAAGGATGTGCACCCTATCTATTCCACGTTGAAGTCAGCGGAAGCTGACATTGAAAGATATTTGTAAGTCCCGTCTATTTGGAGGTGAAGGATGTGCACCCATCTATTCCACATTGAAGTTGGAGAAGGCTGACATTGAAAGATACTTTTAAGTCGCATCTATTCCTAGTTAAAGGATGTGCACCCTATCTATTCCTCATTGAAGTTGGAGGAAGCTAATGTAGAAAGATACTTTAAGCTGCATTTATTTGGAGGTGAAGGATGTGCACCTTATCTAATCCATATTGAAGTCGGAGGAGCCCGACGTTGAAGAATATTTATATTACATTACAGGAAGTGGCAGTGTTCACATAAATCCTATCGATGAATTATCATTTGTCCTACCGATGGACATGCATTTATTCTTCCCAAAGATTCTACCGATAGATCATCTTTATTCGTCTTGCCGATGGACATATATTCATATCCTGTAGATGGATTATCTTCATTCGTCCTACAGATTGACATGTATTTATATCTTACTGATGTACCATTTTCATTCGTCCTACCGATGGACATTGATATACCATGAGTTTACGGTATTTTTAAAACATTTCACTTAAGAGTTGTGTGTGTCTAGGGCCATTTTGTATTGGTATTAATGTGTTTTTATCATGTTTGCAGCAAATAGGTTCGGACGTGGAAGTATCGAGACACAACTGAAGAATTGTGCAAAAAAGGACATCTACGAAAGTGACCTATGGACCGTAGGTCCAGTCACATTTCATAGATGGTGAACATAGATTGAAAGGCAAAGCTTGAAGGAAAAATCGGGGAATTATTCACTAAGTGTGGAACAACGACTATATACTATGGATCGTAGGTCGACCTACGGGCCATTCTGTAGCTCCATCAAATGATTCAGAGAAGCGGGTTCCAGTACCTGATTTCAAAAGTCTAAGTATGAAACTTTGGAAGAGGATCTATGGACCATGGATTGAACCACGGTCCGTCCTGCTGGTCCGTCGAATGCAACTGAGAGCTGGAGTTTTTAAGCGTTGGAGAATTGTCTAAGTCCTAAACCATGGAAAGGACCTACGGACTGTAGGTCAGTCCATGGTCCATAGCTCAGTGTCGTAGATTGAAACCGTGTCCAGAAACTTTATTTCCTTATTTCGTTTCCTTTTTAGTTGGGACTTGTTTTTCTATATATAGGGCATGTAAGCCTCGTTTTTGGGGGTTAGACCTTCTTACTTTTGTTCTAGTTTTTGGCTTTGGAGATTAACTTGCAATTTAGCAATTCTTGATTTCCTAAGTTTGTTTTGAAGATTTGACACTAATATTCAAGTTGAGATTCTGGGTTTATTCTTCTTATTACGTAAGTTCATGATTTCTTCATCTAAAAATATGAATTGTGTTCTTGCTATTATGGGTAACTAAATCCACATCTAGGGTTGTGGGAACCATGTGCGATTAACAATGTATGAATAGTAACTAAGTAATTCTTGAATAATGTTATTGCATGCATTGATTGTTCTTTCGTTTAGAATTCTTTTCAACGGTGGCTAATGTTAGAACTCGCCTTGTTGCTACTTGCCAAACCAAGGAGGTAGTTAATAAGAAAAGAATTATCAACATAGATTTAGTGTGATACTATCTAATAGTCTAATGTCAATTGGTGCGAGGGTGAAAACTAAGCCATACATTGATGTATTGTATAATATGAGGTAAATGTAAGGGTTAGTAAATTATATACACAGTCAGACCAAGGTGCTGGGTGAAATTCTCTAGTTACCTGACCAAGGAATTAGAGATACCTAACTTATCACTTTGCATGTAATACACTAGGAAAAGATTACCGCATTATGAGCTTATGGGGAACTCGTACACCCTAGTTATTTTCTCTCAATGATAACAACAAAGTTTGAATCCTTCTCACATGTTACTTAACTACAATCAAGCATTTGTTTTACAAATCCCCCCCCCCCCCTTACTTGTCTCGGAAATACATTGACTAAATGAATATAATCGTAAGTTAAGTTTAAGTCTAAACCATATTCCACGTGGGATCGACCCCAACCTACAAGTTGGTTTCTTTACTTGATAACGATTGCTTATACTTCTTTAGGGAGGTGTAATTTGAGCGTATCAAATTTTGGCGCCACTGACGGGGAATAAGACTTTTAGATTAAGTTTAACTACATTATTGAACTTTAGTCAAATATTTCCTAATTTTACTTTTTTCTTTCGTTTTTGTTTCTCTCAGGTTCCTACTCTTGTGTATGCCAAGTACACGGAGCCAAGGTGAACCACTTACTCCTTACGATCCAGAATTGAACAGAACTTTGCGAAGAATGAATAACCAAGGAGTCCCAGTCAATCTTATCAGAGGAGATTTAGGTGATGGGGTTGAGTTGCAGCCTCCGAGAGTACAGGATCCTCCAGAACCAAGACTGTGTGATAACTATAGGGTTAACTTTAATTCCCTAAATCTGAAGGACCTCTTGTTCTACCCCCTCTACCTCCGGGGCATACATTCGTGGTGACTAGCAATTTGATGCAAATGCTTACAGCGAGGGGTTTGTTCTCTGGTTTGGCATCGGAGCATCAATATAGGCACATATCTAAAATGAGGAGTGTTTGCAAAAGTTGTGTGGGTCGACCGGACTTGGACATGTATGTCATTAGATTGAGAGTATTCCCTCTATCATTAACATGCGATGTTGATGTGTGGTCTATTGAGCTTTCTTATAACTGAATCTACACATGGGACCAATTAACTGATGTGTTCTTGGCAAAATAATTTCCAGTGTCAAAGAAGCTGAACCACAAATATAAACTCAACAACTTGGTAGCACTACCTGGAGAGTTTGTGAGTAGTTCATGGGACAAGTTCGCTGCTTTCATAAGAGGTGTCCCGAATTACCACATTGATGATGAATCACTGAAGGAATACTTTTACTGAGGTCATGATGATATAGTAAGGCGGTGCTTGAAACTATCACTGGAGGTTCATATGGTGAGTGCATTTTTGAGCAGATTGCTGAGAAACTAGAGAAAATTTCTTGAAATAATAAAGCTAGGAGCACTAGAAAGTCAGTTATTGGGAGAAACACGTTTTCAGTCCAAGCTACAACTAATCAATATGCCGATGATATTCGTGAGGAAATGCCTCAAATGAGGACTGGACTGGGGTTGGTGTTGAAGCATGTGAGTGGAGTACTGAAAAGGTAAATGTTGTCAATTATTTTACTAGAAATCCACCACCGGTTGAGGAGTGTTACTATGAAGAGGATACTTATGCGGTAAATGATCAGACGGGGGATTTCCGAGCTAACACCCAAGGTTCCAATACGGATAATTGGCGCCAAGGTCAAGGAAACCAAGGTCAGAAAAATGGAAACTACAACTTAGAGGGTCAATATGTCCTGGATGGAACTACAATCGCGACAACAACTACAACCAGAACAACTATGGCAACAGGAACGATCAGGTTGGGCCTTATGTTCCTTATTAAAATAGGGAAGCTGGAGGTAATATGTCACGTATTGCGGATATGATGCAGAAGATGATGAAGAGGTTTGATTCAACTAATGAGAATGTGAAGGAGATGCGAAATGACTTGTCTGGTATTGGTCAAAAAGTTGATGCCCATGCAGTGTCAATCAAGCATCTTGAGCAGCAGATGACTCAGTTGTCTACTACAATAAACCCACGTCAACTTGACACACTTCCTAGCAACACCATCCAAAATCCAAAGAATGATGGGCATTGTATGGCAGTCACTACTCGAGGGGGTAAGCAGACCATTAATCCACCTATGTCGTCTGGGATTGAAGTTGAGGCTAGTAAAATGATGATGTGATTGAGGTAAATGGAGAGTACGAGAATGCAACAGAGAAGGAAATGGAGATAACACAGAAAGTTGTTCCCATGCCTAGACCTCCACCTCCTTTCCCACAGAGGTTAGTGAAGAAGACTGAAGAAGGCAAATACCGCAGGTTTATTAGAATGTTGAAGCAGCTTTCCATTAACGTACCGTTGATAGAAGCTTTGGAGAAAATGTCTGGATATGCGAAGTTTATGAAGGACTTGGTAACTAAGAAGCGGGCCGTGAGTTTTGAAGATGATGATATGTTGCAACATTGTAGTGTTATTGCTACAAGGTCCCTTGTGCAGAAGAAGGAGGATTCTGGTGCTTTCACTATTCCTTCTACCATTTGGTTGCTACATTTTGCAAAGGCGGTGTGCGATTTGCGTGTTAGTATCAACCTGATGCCATTGTCTATTTACAAGAAGTTGGGTTTAGGGGATCCAAAACCGACTGTGATGCGACTGCTTATGGCTAATAGAACTATGAAGAAGCCCATTTGTGTGCTCCAAGATGTATTAGTGAAAGTGGAGTCATTTATCTTTTCGGCGAATTTTGTGATGCTTGATTATGATGTTGACTTTGAGGTTCCCATTATCCTTAGGAGACCATTCCTAGCCATTGGGCGCGCCTTGGTTGATATGGAGAAAGGGCAAATAAAGTTCTGATTAAACAATGAAGAGGTAACTTTCAACATTTGCAGATCCATGAGGCAGAGTAGTGAGCTCAAATCGGTATCAGTGGTGAATCATATTGTAGAGAGTGGCTCTGAGGTTTCCATTGAAGAGAGGTTAGGTGTTGATGCGCTAGCAGCGGTAATGATGAATTTTGAGGGTGATTGTATTGAAGACTATGATGAATTGGTCGCTGCACTTGATAGGTTCGAATTCCGTTCAAAACTAAAGAGATTGGAGTTAGCTATGAAGAATCGCGAATCTCCACCTACAACACCGTCTATTGAGAAGGCTTCGATATTAGAGCTTAAGGCTCTACCATCACATTTGAGGTATGTATTCTTGGGGAGAAATGGTACTTTATCGGTCATCATTGTGGTAGATTTGAATGTGACACAAGTTTAAGCATTGGTGTCCGCATGTTGAAGAGGTTCAAATGGGCAATTGAGTGGACTATTGCGAACATTATTGGGATTCCTCCTGGTATTTGTTCTCATAAAATTCAACTCGTGCCTGATCACAAGCCTGGTATTGAGCACCAGAGAAGACTAAATCCGCCTATGCAAGAGGTAGTTAAGAAGGAAATCATCAAGTGGTGATGTTGCAGTTATTTATCCAATTGCAGATAGTAGTTGGGTGTGTCCTATTCAATGTGTGCCCAAGAAAGGTGGGATTACTGTTATACCTAATGACAGAAACGAGCTTGTTCTGATGTGGCCCGTGACTGGATGGAGAGTCTGCATGGACTTCTGGAAATTAAATGCTTGGATAGAAAAGGACCATTTTCATATGCCGTTCATGGATCAGATATTGGACCGACTTGCGAGTAAGGATTTCGTATTGTTTCCTTGATGGTTATTCGGGCTACTATCAGATTTCTATAGCTCCAGACGACCAAGAGAAGACCACCTTCACTTGTCCTTATGGGACTTTCGCTTTCAAACGGATGCCATTTAGGTTGTGTAATGCTCCAACGACCTTCCAGCGTTGTATGATGTCGATATTTTCTGATATGGTGGAGGACACTATTAAGGTATTTATGGATGATTTCTCTGTGGTAGGTGACTCTTTTGATCGTTGTCTGGATAATTTGGCAGAAGTGCTTAAACAGTGTAAAGGTGCAATATTCTGCTAAATTAGGAGAAGTGCCACTTCATGGTGAAAGAAGGGATAGTTTTGGGTCATCGGATCTCCGAGAAGGGTATTGAGGTTGATAGAGTAAAAGTTGAGGTAATTGAAAAGCTTCCATCACCTATCTCTGTAAAAGGTGTTAGAAGTTTTCTTAGGCATGCAGGGTTCTATAGGAGACTTATCAAAGATTTCTCCAAAATTGCACACCCATTGTGCAAATTGCTCGAAAAGAAGTGTCAGTTTGAGTTTGTTGATGCTTTTCTGAGAGCATTTGGAGAGTTGAAAGAAAAGCTAGTTTTCGCACCTATCATTATTTCACCAGATTAGGGGAAACCGTTTGAAGTGATGTGTGATGCGAGTGGAGTGGCGCTTGGTGTGGTATTGAGATAGAGGCAAGAGAAGATTATTCATCATATTTACTATGCTAGCAAAGCTCTAAATGTGGCTCAAAATAACTATACAGTGACTGAACAAGAGCTTCTTGCTGTGGTTTCACATTTGAGAAATTTCTATCCTAGTTGTTTGGTACTAAGGTCATTGTGCATAATGACCATTTTGCATTGAGGTATTTGATGGCTAAGAAGGATGCAAAATCAAGGTTGATTATATGGGTGTTGTTGCTACAAGAGTTCGACTTTGTGGTGAAAGATAGAAAGGGGATAGAAAATTAGGTTGTAGATCACTTGTCCAGATTGGAGGAAAAAGCTATGCTCAAGGTTGGTGAAAGGGCTGAAATTAATGATGTTTTTCCAGATGAACAGGTATTGGTCGCTTCTCATGATTTGATTCCTTGGTTCGCGAACTTTGCTAACTACTTGGCAAGTGATCTGGTACCATCGGATTTGTGTTTTCACCAAAGGAAAAAGTTTATGCATTATGTGAAGAAGTTCTTTTGGGATGAGCCCTACTTGTATCATAGTTGTGTTGATGAGATTATTCATCGTTGTGCCGGAGGTCGAGATGTTGAGTATACTAGAGGTGTTCCATTCATCTCTTGTTGGTGGGAATCATAGTGGTATTCAGACTGCGCATAGAAAAATTTAAGTGTGGGTATTACTGGCATACCATCCACGAAGATGCTCATGATTTCGCCAAGTCTTGTGACCGTTGCCAAAGAAAAGGAGGAGTTTCAAAGAGGCAAGAGCTTCCTTTGAACCCTATATTGGTGATAGAATTGTTTGATGTATGGGGCATTGATTTTATGGGTCCATTTGTGAGTTCACATGGGATGAAGTATATTCTTGTTGCGGTTAATTATGTATTGAAGTAGGTGGAAGCAATTGCACTTTCCAACAATGAAGGTAAGAGCGTCACCACATTCTTGAAAAAGAATATCTTCTCCAGCTTTGGTACACCTAGGGAGATTATCAGCGATGAAGGTTCCCACTTTTGTAATAAGTTGTTCAAGGCGATACTTGAGAAATATGGCATTCGCCACAATGTAGCCACTCCTTACCATCCACAGTCTAGTGGGCAAGTTAAAATGTCCAATAGATAGATCAAGCAGATTTTGGCTAAGACTGTGAATGCTAATAGAATTGATTGGTTAAGGAAGCTTGATGATGCTCTATGGTCTTATAGCACCCCATTTAAGACTCCCATAGGTATGTCCCCCTACCAACTTGTATATGGGAAGTCTTGCCATTTGCCGGTAGAGCTAGAGCATAAGGCTATGTTGGCGCTAAAGAAGCTAAATTTGGATTGGGGCGCCGCATCGAATCAGAGAATAAATGACTTTAATGTGCTTGATGAGTTTCACCTAAGAACTTATGAAAGTTCAGCCTTGTACAAAGAGAAGATGAAGAAGTATCATGATCAAAGGATTGAAAAGCGAGAATTTGTTGTGGGTGATCTTGTGCTTCTATTCAACTCTAGGTTGTGCTTGTTTCCGGGCAAGCTCAAGTCCAAGTAGACCGGGCCATTCTTAGTCATGCAAGTGCTCCCACATGGAGCGATTGAGTTTGAGAATTGTGAGGGAACAAGGTTCAATGTAAATGGGCAAAGGATGAAGGTCTATCTAGGAAACGCGGAAAGTGTGCAAGAAGTTGTTGAGGCCTACTATCTTGATGAAGTCTGAGTAATCAAGAGGTCTGCGTCGTACTGCGACGTTAAATCAAGCGCAGGCTGGGAGGCAACCCAAGATGTAAAATCTAGCCAACTATTGGTTTAGTAGTTCTCTTTGTTTATTTGCCTTGCTGTATTCCTTTAGGTAGGAGTTTTTTTTTAGTGTTGGCAAGATATAGCATAGGGTCCATGCCTAAAAAGTGTCTAGAAAATGTAAAAAGAAAGGCCTAATGATTGCTACATGTGTAGGGTCGAAAAGCAAAATCTGTAGAAAATATCTGGTGCAAAGATCTACGGAGACCATCGATGGTTCGTGGGTCAAACTACGGACCGTGAATGGTATCTGTAGACCCAAGGTAGGATCCCTAATTTTTCTAATTGTAAAAGGGACCTACGAACTCCATCTACGGTCCGTAGGTCGACCCATGAATCGTAGACGGGGTCTCATGGGTCGAAACCCTAGTTTCTGGCCGACCCAACCCAGACCTTTATTTATAAAACCCTTCATTTTTAAAACATTCCCACATTACCTAAACTCCCCCCAATCGTTTTTAAATCATCTCCTCTCCTAAAATCCCTCCATATTACTCGCATATCCCATAGATCACTCCCCTTCCATTTCCCCATAAATTCCAATTCACTTTCCTCTCTCCCAAATTCCCTCATTCCCCAATTTCCAGAGTTTTTGGTGTCCGGGTTAGGCGAAAAGGCTAGTAAGAAGTTGTTGGAAGTCTAAAGTCATCACTCCATCACCCACTTCCTTTGCTTGTAAGGTAATCGACTTCCCCTTCACTTTGAATTCCGGTTCATTGTTGTTATTGAAAGTCAGGAAGTGGATCTTGACCTTGGGTATGATATTATATGTGTTCCTCATGAATTGTATGCTAGAAACACCCATGGGACGATAGATATTGATTGTGTAGTCTTTGTAATTAAATAACTCGGTGAAAATTTGGTCTAAATGAAAGTTTCGAACTAGGGTTCCTAGTTTTGTATGCAATACATGTTGAAGAATGAGTAATTGGAGCCCTAGGGCTGACAAACTATCATAAATTGTGTTGAAATGCATGATTAGATTTAGGATGAATGATTGAAATTGTGAAAATTTGTTTAAATATAAGGCATGTCAGATACTTGGCACATACTTGATCTACGAGACCCCGGCTATGGACCATAGATCAGGTCTGTGGTCTATGGAACATAGCAATTCCACTAAGTGTGGAACCACAGAGGTGGACTACGGTCTGTAGGTCAATCTACGGACCGTTCTGCAAATCCGTGGTTCCCATCAGAGCCCAACCTTCTGGGACTTCTGACCTACGGAGGGGATCCACGGACCGTAGGTACCCACTATAGGTGGCCACTGAAGCCACTGTCTGAATTTTTTTTAGTTTTTCGTTTGGTTCGTTCTTTGTTCTAAAAAGAAAATGAGTGTGTTTTTAGTTTATATTGGTACTAATTCTTCCTCCATAGGTACCATGTCCCCGAAGAAAGCTCTAGTCGTCGCCGCAATAAGTAGATCCAAATCAACAGCACAAACCCGTCGGCTAATCGACGAAGATATTGTTGACCCCGCATATGAACCCCCTACTGGAAGGACATCACCCACAGCACCCCGGACTACCTGGAATCAATCCAAGCAGATGGTTCCCAATGTAGTCACTGCGTCACAGTCTGATGAGAAGGATACACTGATTGGATCACCGGCTAGGTTTCCTTTCGGCTCTGAGTCCCACTCTGCTTTCGAGACTGCTTCTGGCTCCGCTACAGGCTCGAGTTCACATGGCAGGGTCGCCTCGTCTGATAAGGCTACTAGTTTGAGGGAGGTTCCAGTGCCACTAAACACCGACCCTGCTCCGGTTGCTGAGGAGCCTAACAGATTGTGCATTGAGGGTCAATGGAAAATCTACAGGGATGCCAGGATGTTAAACGAAAAGGAGAATATGGCCCGGCTTATCACAGAGGAGTGTAGAGTTATCACAGGGAGCCTCCACACCATACCCGACATCCACCGGCTCTTTCAGCAACACAAATATGAGTTGATAGCTCGGCTCCCCGGGACTTATAGTGAGGAGATAGTAAGGGAGTTCTATGATTTCTACGCAGCCACCCTCCGAGGATCTATTCATAAAAATATCAAGCCTAGAGCCCAGGCACCACTCATGGCAACACTCGTGCATGGGATTTTTGTGGATATATTTGAGACCACCATCCGCCAGTTCCTCTACGGCCCTGGCCGCACTTGGACACTCACTACGGTTGAGTTTGACTACAGATGGGACATCGTACGGAGCGGGGACTTCCAGCGAAATGCAGAGAAAAGAAAAACCGTATTACACTGGCTGGCAAGTACATTGCTACTGACAAAGAGCGAGTAGAGTGAGTCACCACCTTGGGCATAAGCATCAAGAAGGCCACTCTCACATTTGTAGCCAAGTTCTTCTAGATTTTGGTTCGGAACAGGGTATCGCTCACTAAGGCCAATAATGTGCTTACTTGGGATAGAGCGGTGATGGTTGCGGTTTTGGTAGCTCGGTTCAAGATCGACTTTGCCTGCATGCTGTTGGCAGATATCCATGAGAGGGCGTTCAGGTCTACCACTACTTTACCCTTCCCGTGTATGATTCCCAGTTGTGCAAGGATTCTGGGTGCCTATCTGGCATTGTGACAAATTGGTACAGGCGACCGGAACCTTTGACATCGGCCTTATACAGGATGAGGCCAACGTAGCTGTCCCACGACGTGGTCCACATATTCAGGTGCCGCCATTAGGAGCAGATTTAGTAGCTGATGTGGAGCAATTGTAGGGTGAGGACCTTGCCCCTCCTGCCCACACTAATGATTCCCCGGCCTCCCCATCTCAGGCCGCCAGTCGGGCCCCTAACTCATCCAGAGCCACCCCATCTTCTGGAGCTGCTGTTGTGCCCTTGGTGCGAGTTCAAAAATTAGAGGCTCAGATGGCCACACTGCTCCAACATGTGAAGTCATGGATGCAACATTCTATTGCAGAGTCCGGGGAGAGGACGGAGCGAAGGATAGAGAAAATGATGGACCAGAAGGTCCAGGCCGTTCATAAAGCCTGGATGCCTTTGAGTTGAGAGTCCTCGAGCGAGCAGCCCCCACCACAGATCTCTCCTCTTTCTAGAAGGAGTTGGAAATATCCGGGTAGACCCTAATATCATCCTTTCCCCACCCACAGATGATCCATAGTCTGCACCACCTGCATTGGCTGATGATACAGTACTAGACGCTCTATTCGTAGAGGATATAATGCAGCCAGAGCCCACGTGTTCCCAAGGGAAGAGGCCCCGCTCCAATCACAGTTCTGATGCTACTGAGGATGCACTAATTAAGAATCGGGAGCTCCATCAGAGAGAGAAAGTTATGAGAGCCTCCATTGTGGACGAGGATTTGCGCCAGTAGAGGGTTCGTGAGGGTACTCTTGGAGCCTCGAGTTCTAGGCCCTTAACTGAGGTTGTGGCTGCTCTGAGAGATGATGAGAGCACCACTGATGGTGCGGTTAGAGTGATTGATAGCACTACTGAGGGTGTTGTGTTAGATAATGTGGGCACTACTGAGGGTGGCCCAAGTGTTGATATAGCGGGCTTCGGGAAACTGGACCCACCCATTTGTTAATGAGTCTTCGGCACTATGAGCCACAGGTTTACTTCACCCGATCCTCTATTCTTTACTTTTTGTGCATTGGGGACAATTGCACTCTATTTTGTTGGGTGTGGGGTAAATAGATTGTGAGTGATAGGGTTAAGTCTGAGTAACCCAACTCATAATCCTCCCTTGGGTTTTTCTTTCCTGTGTTCTTTTTTCCCAAGCGACTGTTTTGATTTTTGTTGAACCGGCTTGTGTTAGGAGTGTGTGTGTAGAAGCATGAGAACTAATGAAACATGATGGCATAATTAAGAATGAAAAATGATACCCGTCCAAAATTTGTGATAAGTGCTAAAATCTATAGTCTAGAATGGTTGAATGTGTTAGCTCTGAGTATGACATGATAAAGAACCAACTTGATCTCATGACTTAAGCTAAAACTTGAACTGGGTAATCTGATAATCTGATAATGAAACTATGTGCCAAGAGTGTGTGAGAATGGTTGATTGTTCAGAGAGTTTTGTGCCAATCTAGAACTTACCTCGTTGGTCCTGCTAGGATAATCTAGGCTAGAAGTTAGGAAGTGATCATAGGCCATTGTTCAAAATAGTCCACTTAAGCCTAAAATGATCTAACCAAATGGTAGCATTATTCCCTTTTGATCCAAATATTTGAGCATAAAATTGACCAATTCTTTTGATTCACCTAACTCACCTTCCCTTAAAAACATTGTCTTGGCCCCGGTCCCTCCTTGGACATGTGCACCATGGCTTAGGCCAAAAGCCTAAGTTGAGGGTGGGTAAGCCCAAAAGTTACCTTGATCTTGGCCCTGGTCTGACATCAGACAATGTGCACCTCAACTAATGCAAAATGCATAAGTTGAGGGTGGCTATGGAAAAGGAAACCAAATGGAAAAAGGGTATGAAAAGAGTTCAGTGTTGAAAAGAGGAAAAAGTATGAAAGAGGATGTGACTTTGTGCAAAAGAAGAAAAAGAAAAGTGGGAAAAGAAATAAAAGAAAAGAAAGTAAAAGAAAAAGAAGAAAATGAGAAATAAGAGTCAAAAAGTCAAAAGTCGCATCCTTGGTTGAAGAGAGTTAAGGGAAAGAAATTGAGATGAAAAGTTGCCAAAAATAGGTCAAGGAAGAGGTAAATAGTCAATGTAATGTCAAAGAGGGCAGAAAGTCACTAAAAAATACCTAATTGTACCACACCTGACCCTGAGCCTACGTTACAAGCGAAGAAAAGTCCTATCGTGATCCTAGCAACTAGTTTGGAGAGTCTAAGCAGTGAAAATAAGGGCAAGCCTATAGTATTGAGCACTAAATGTACTTGAAGTCACTTCTTAGCGCGAGTGTTGAATGAATCCTTAAATTCAAAAAAATCATATGTTATGTGTGAAAAGGATTTCGTTTGAAGTGAGGGCACTAGTTACATTGTCAGAAAATTGGTACCTTGGTGATAGTGAAACAGTGTATGTTGTGTATGATTGGTCGATCTTTGTCATATTTTGATCTGCATGAGTTAGCTTGTTGAGTCTAAGAGAAAATATTTGCACTCAAAAAGAGAATCGGGATAGAAAGCCATTAGATTGCTTGTGATTGAATGTCTGCTTCTATACAAGGGTCGCTTAAAGTCTTAGTGCATCGCTTGAGGACAAACAATGAATTTAAGTTGAGGGTGTTGATATATCGTGAGTTTACAGTATTTTTAATACATTTCACTTAAGAGTTGTGTGTGTCTAGGGCCATTTTGTATTGGTATTAATGTGTTTTTATCATGTTTGCAGGAAATAAGTTCAGACGTGGAAGTATCGAGACACAGCTAAAGTTGTGCAAAAAAGGGCATCTACGGAATTGATCTACGGACCGTAGGTCCATTCATGTTCCGTAGATGGTGAGCGTAGATGGACAGGCAAAGCTTGAAGGAAAAATCAGGGAATTCTTGACCAACTGTGAAGCCACGACTACAAACTATGGACCGTAGGTCGACCTACAAGTCATTCTGCAACTCCGTCAAATGATTCAGAGAAGGGGATTCCAATACCTGATTTCAAAATTCTAAGTATGAAACTACAGAGGAGGATCTACGGACCGTGGATTGAACCACAGTCCATCCTGATGGTCCGTCGAATGCAACTAAGAGCTGGAGTTTTTTAGTGTTGAAGAATTTCCTAAGTCCTAAACCACAAAAAGGACCTACGAACTGTAGGTCAGTCCACGGCCCGTAGGTTAGTGTCGTAGATCGAAATCGCGTCAAGAAACTTTATTTCCTGATTTCATTTCCTTTTTAGTTGGGACTTGTTTTTCAATATATACGGAATATAAACCTCGTTTTTTGGGGGTTAGACCTTATTACTTTTGTTCTAGTTTTTGGCTTTGGAGATTAACTTGCAATTCTTGATTTCGTAAGGTCGTTTTGAAGATTTTGACTTTGAAATTCAAGTTGAGATTTTGGGTTTATTCTTCTAATTACGTAAGCTCATGATTGTTTAATCTAAAAATATGAAATGTGTTCTTGCTATTATGGGTAACTAAATCCACAGCTAGAGTTGTGGGAATCATGAGCGATTAACAACATATGAATAGTAACTAAGTAACTCTTAAATAGTGTTATTGCATGCATTGATAGTTCTTTCGTTTAGAAGTCTTTTTAATGGTGGCCAACGTTAGAACTTGTCTTGTTGCTACTTGCCTGACCAAGAAGGTAGTTAATAAGAAAAGAATTATCAACATAGATTTAGTGTGATACTATCTAATAGTCTAATGTCAATTGGTGCGAGGGTGAAAACTAAGTCATACATTGATGTGATATCTAATATGAGGTGAAGGTAAGGGTTAGTATATTATACACACGTAGCCGGACCAAGGTGCAGGGTGAAATTCTCTAGTTGCCGGACCAAGAAATTAGAGATACCTAACTTATCACTTTGCATGTAATACACTAGGAAAGGATTACTATTACTAGGATTACTGCGTTATGAGCTTATGGAGAACACATACACCCTAGTAATTTTCTCTCATTGATAACAACAAAGTTTGAATCCTGCTCACTTGTTACTTAACTACAATCAAGCATTTGTTTCACAAATCCCCCCCCCCCCCCTTACTTACTTGTCTCGAAAATATGTTGACTAAACGAATATAATCGTAAGTTCAGTTTAAGTCTAGACCATATTCCTCGTAGGATCGACCCCAACCTACAAGTTAGGTTCTTTACTTGATAATGAACACTTATACTTCTTTAGGGAGGTGAAATTTGAGCATATGAGACATATATTCATATCCTATCGATAGATCATTTTCATTCGTCCTATCGATAGACATGTATTTATATCTTAGCGATGGATCATCTTCATTCGTCCTGCTAATGGACATGTACGTATATCCTACTAATGGATCAACAAATATCCTATCAATGGATTCTCAAATGTCCCGCTGATTGACATGCATTTGTTTTGTCCAAAAATATCCTACTGATGGATCCTTCTCATTTTTCCTACCAATGGACAAACAGTTATAGTGCAAAACATCCAACCAATGGATTCTCATGCATCCTACCGACAGACATGATTTTATTTGGCAAAATATTCTATCAATGGATTCACATTTGTCGTATCAAATGGACTGGAAATCATTTTATCACCACACTTATATTTTGGCGATAGATATGTTTGTCTTTTTAATAAACTCACACCACACTTCAACAATCAGACAATGGTTATTAACATTCATGGATTTTGAAGCAAGAATGACTTCGAAAAACCAAGATTATAGTTGATCCACAAAAACATGCAAAGAAGATGGTAGAAAGTAACGAAAGGGATGCTACCCTTTTCTTTAAATTATGCTCTACTATTGAATTTTATCTTGATTTTTTTGAGAACATCCACAAGGACGCAACACAACGTGAAACCTTTTGACAACAAATTGAGGAGCGACAACCATCACATTCAAACCACACTTTTATATGAAGGTCATTTGTTCGACCAAAATTGGATTTGCCAATTTTCTTTGTCTATGATTTCTTTCATCAATTATATCCGACGAAAGAGACAGTTGTTGACATTTTTGCCTAACATTTTCAAAATTTATAACTTATAAGTTTTATTCATTCAATAGTTCAAAATATATTTTTTAATATAATTTTAAATAAATTTATCGATACTTATCCTTGTTTCTCAAAATTTTAGGATTTTTATCAATTAATTTTGATTACATTTTTTTGTCACAAATGGTTGAATATGCTCATATATTTTTTCAGTTTGATTAAATCATTATTTTTTGCTAAAATTGCAATTCTTACATGTCATTCATTTCATTCGGTACACTATTTAATATTCATTTTTTGCTACTTTTATTAATACTAGTTTTCCAACACATGCAACACACGTGTATACCGTGCTAATTAGTATAAATACTTCTAAAATATAAGTGTACAGTGTGTAAAATAAAAGCTCGAATCAATGAAAGGTGCAACATATTTAACTGATATTATGATCTTTGCAAGACACATCATACAAAAATATTGTTATGAAGTGAATTGTTTTGAAAACTTTACTATAACGACTTCAATTATACAATTCTTATAATATATCAAGTATTCAACTTGTTAAAAGTTCATTTTTTAATATGTTACAACACATAATTTAAATGTCGACATTATAGTTACAAATTATTTAATGCCTTCAAGTTTCCACCTTTTTTTTAAGGAATAATACCCTCCAATTTTTTTTACAGATGCATACATATCGAGAACTTGTTGTCGAAGGAGAGCGGTGTTTTGTAATAGTTGTAGAGAAATTCGATCAACATATGTCTTTCTTAGGATGGCTAGTAGATCATTATCAATTTCATAGTCTACACCTACAAAATAAAAGTATTTATTTTTTATAAAACAATCATTGTTTAAATATTTAATTGACATATATAAATAATAATTACATATATATGTACCCTTCGTCTTCTTTGGCTCATTCAAAATTATTAATTCTGCCATTTGTAAATTTTGACAAAAGAATTTTTTGTCAAGTGATATACATAAAATTGAATTATGAAATACAACACAATCATTTATGAGATATTAATAGTACGGTAGCAAAAATAAATATAAATCAAAAATTATATGGTGCAAAAAATAAATGCATATAAGAAAAAGAAAACTTTAAATTTGTATATATATATATATATATATACATACACACACTTGTAGACCAACCTAAAAAACAAATGAATTGCATATAAGAAAACTTGCATCATATATTACTAAAATAAAACTAATAGATCTACATAAGAATAAAGATAAAAGAGTTCATACAAGAAATAGGATAAATGAAAGGATATAAGCTTTTAAGTAACAAAACAAAATGAAAGAAGAAGAGGCATACATGTTGAGCTTGTTTCATCCAATGATGAGGGTTACACATATACTTAATATCCATTTATATAAGATATTTAATGACTAAAACTTAATATAAAATTATTATTGATGGTGTTGGATTAATGAAGGAAAATAGAGGGCATAAACAGGTTTAATGGTATAGTGTACAATTTTCAAAAGGTTGTAAATGATATTATTTGTAGTTAATATAACATTAAATAAGACAACCAAAAACATTGTGAGTGTACATTAAGTTTTGAAGAGGCGGTAAAAGAAAGCAAATTATTAACATTATTTAGCTTAACTTTAAATAAGGCAACAACGTGTGGAATTTTTATTAGGAATTTGAAGAGGCTGGAAAAGGTATTATTAGCATTTACATAATAAGGTACTTATTTAACATATTTCAGTATACATTGCAAGACAATATGTATAGTGATATTACATTTCTACACAAAATAGTAGCAAGAAATTTCAGAAAGAGAAACAATCATAAATAAAGAATTAGAATTGAAACAATCCTTTCTAATTTGAAAAAAATCTATAAATGATAAAAATCTTACAAACAAATAATATAAGACGGAAAAAGAAGGAACTTTACCATAGGTGTACGTAGAAATTCTAGTAGAAGAATTCAAGATAATAAATTTTTATGTGGTAGTGGTATGTATTGATTTGGCTACAACTCTTCATATTCTTTAATTTAAGATTAAAAGGGGGAAAATCTTGATTCATGTATTTATTTAAAATTCTAGAAATCCTAAATGACTCTTGTTCTTCCACATTCGCTTTCTAATAAATAACTTACAATTCAAAAAATAATTAAAATAATATTATTTAATTAATTAGATGTTTAATTTAGTCTAGGGTAAATTTAAAGGGGGGAAATCTTGATTCATGTACTTATTTTAAATTCTAGAAATCCTAATTGACTCTTGTTCTTCCACATTCCTTTTCTAATAAATAACTTAAAATTCAAAAAAATAATATTATTTAATTAATTTAATTTACTCTAGAGGTAAAATGGTAATCTGACTTTTCATCTTTGGAGCTTCCCACTTACGATAATATTTATGAATATGTTATATGATATGATGATGATTCATTTTGGTCTTTTTAGCACAATCTAGAAATACCTTTAAATGTGGATAAGAATTATATACACAAATATTTTATTAATCAATAATTTTGGGCCACAGTCTCGAGCCCACGATTTGAGCTCATTGTATAACTATTCCCTATTTAAGTTTTTATTAGGTAAAAAAATAAAGTGGGTGGTGGACATTTTCAAGAAGAAAAAAAATCCTAAAATATTCTTCTATCCTATTTTGAAAGAACTGCCACTACCCAAAGGCCCTATTTTTTTCCGGTGACAACAACCAGCAAACCACCTCCCTCACGCCATTGAAACAACCAAACAAACCATCTTCTCCATCACCAAACAACTACCGCTCAACCCATTGCTCCACCAATCAACCACCCAAACAACCCCAAACTTGCTTCCATTTTCATTCACCAAACAATNCCCCCCCCCCCCCCCCCCCCGCCTTTGATTTTTCTCTTTTTTTCCTGTGAACCAATGAGCCTTTAAATCTGAAAAGCAGCGAGCTTCGAGTTTGCACATCGAAGCCATTAATGGCGAACACAACTCTAACTATTGGAGCACGCGCCAGATCCAAAAGAATAAATTAGCAACTCCGCCAAGTCTTTTAGTTTTAGATCTGCTCGAAAAAGCAACACTTCGGTAACCCTATTAATTCTGTATTTTTATATCTATCTTGGTTTATTTTTCAGCTTCTTTGTTGTTGGTAATTCTACCTAAATGTATTTCCACTTATTACAGTTTTGGGGTTTGCATTGATTTCATTGTTTAATGATTTGTTTTTAGTTATTAAGTTATTGTTGCTACTAATTTACTGCATACTAAATTATTGTTATTTTTGTTTTCGATGATTCAATAATGCTTTAATTATAAGTTTTTCATGTTGCTTTATTCATATTTTTATAATTATTGGCAAATTATTCCTCTATTTCTTTGTTTAAATTTCTTTTGTTATTGGTTGATTCATTTCATATCTGATTGACTTTATTTTGATTTTTATTTCAAACTCAGAATATCATTGTTGATATATTGTCACATTGCTTTTGTTTTATTTGATATTTAACATATAAATTATCATTTTGTATTTTAGATATGGTTGCCACTATGGATTTTTCATTATTTTAACGTGTGTGCATTTATATTGTTTCTTACATTACAAGTTAAAATTGGCCGATGAAGAAATTACCATCGATTTCAAGGCCTCCCATGTAAATAAGACGGTTTTAATTTTAAAATTATTATTACTTTCATTTATTATCTCCTCCTCAGTTTGAAAAAAATAAATTCAGATGAGATCCACAGTTTTGGATTCCGAAGGATGTCTAACACCTTCTTTTCGAATACTTGAATCCTTTCCTAGAATCTATTGGTTTTGTATTTTTTCTTTTGTAATTAATTAATTGGTTTCTCAGTTATTTACTAAAATTAGGTGGCGACTCTTTTAAAACTCTTTTATTCTTCAAATTCTTTTAAAATTTAATTTAATTGAATGAGTTATATTATTTTTTGAGTTACCACGATGTTTCACACTATTTGAATAAAGCAGGGATGTAACCAACTCCTACTCATCGGATTAAATACTTGAGAAAATATCACTAAAACAAAAATTCAAAATCAACTCTCTTGACTCCTACTCATTAAATCAAATTAATTAAATTCTAATTTTACTCTATTAGCTCATCAAATTAAATACTTCAGAAAATATCACAAGAACTGAAATTTGAAATTTATCCTTTTGACACCTACTCATCAAATAGATTCAATTAAAGATTAAAATTTATCCTCGTGACTCCTACTCATCAAATTAAATCAAATAGAATGATTAAAGAATTGAGAGAAACTACTAATCCTCACGCGCCCTACTCATTAAGACATTGAGAGAAACTACTAAAATTAGTGTCGTAGACAACATTTCAATTATCTAAGTGATGAATAAGAAGATATTTCTAAGATATTTAAGGGGGTTTGATATCCCTCTCCAACTAAGAAGTCTGAGGTGCAACATTTGTCCTCTGAAAAGAGCTTGCAGAACATAGTGCATGAAGCTGAAACTGCAAAATGAAGTGTTGATCTTCCTTCAGATGTAGGGCCTTCTGCTATGGCTGAGTAAAGAACATTTGAATATGAAAATCCAGATTTTAGCGGGTTTGATAAGGAAAATAATGAGTACTGCTTTAAGGTAGGGCAAGTATTGGCTGCATATGATACCCTGGATGCCATGCCTAGATTCTATGCAATCATCAGGAAGATTTTGTCTCCTGCATTTAAATTGCACATAACTGGTTAGAGCTAGAGCCTCTAAATGAAGATGAAACCAAATGGCTATCTCAGGGCTTTCCAGCTTCTTGTGCTAGGTGTAGACTATGGAACTCGAAAGATATTTAAGATCATCCTATGCTCTCACATTTGTTATGTGCAATGAATGGAACAACTACGATGTAATAAAGATATTTCCATTGGAAGGAGAAACTTGGGCCCTCTTTAAAGATTGGGATATGAAATGGTATCCTAATCTCATGAGTGATAAAAAGTTCAACTATGAATTTGTAGAGGTCTTGTCAGACCATGTTGATGTTGTTGGTGGTCATGTTGCATACTTGGATAAAGCAAAAGGGTTTACTTGTCTTTTCTATTGAGAAGGATCTCAATGGACACTTGTTGAGGATCCTAAGAACCTGTATCT
The DNA here is from genome assembly GCF_019186545.1 of Solanum stenotomum. Lineage (NCBI taxonomy): Eukaryota > Viridiplantae > Streptophyta > Magnoliopsida > Solanales > Solanaceae > Solanum > Solanum stenotomum. The sequence goes on from NC_064288.1 coordinate 28,546,628, forward strand.
ACATCATTAAAAGATGCATGTCGAATGACATTAATAAATTGAATGTACGAGTATGTAATATAGCTAAATAACAAATAACTTAATGAAAGGAATGGAATAGATAACAATGTACTCAAGCCGAATGTAAAGAAATAAAAGAATTAAATCATTTAAAGCCTTACAAAATACTTTCTCATCTTTGAACACATCATAATAAGTGATATATAAAAATACACTTTAACTCTATTGGGAGATTCTCTAATCGACAACCATCACTATTAGCTATATGATGATACAACGTCTCGCCCATGCTGCTAGAACTGTCCTATACCTTGTCGGGGTATAGAACACCTCAATTAAGTAGATCCACTATGTATTGCCCAAAGGCACTTAGGATTCATCTAAAAGTATGATCACGTACCCATGTTGGCATAGATGGTTTATGAGGTATGTGACTTGTCTGAACTCATCCCCATATTGGTGCTCAGTACTACTCCTAATAATATTACCTCATGCTCATATGTTTAAAGGCATAACTCTTCCTCTGGTTTGAGATAATTTCTCAAACTACCCTCTTAAAAGAGGTAACTGCGCATGAAATATCTTTCGAACTCATAACTCATTTAGAAATCAAAGTTTCTCTTTTATTAATGTAAAATTGATACCTTTGGTAATACTTAGTCCCCTTATACTCTTACCCAACTCATACTTGAAAACTCTTTCTCAAAAACATATCAAGATCATATTGTAATATGATCGTTGATGAGTCGGGAAGTCATACTGCATAAATATTGATGGTATATCTAGATATCATACTGCTTAAACATTGATGGCATACTCGATCGTCATACTAATCATATTTTAAAACTCTTTCTCAAACTCCTTTTTACTTTCTCAAAAACTCAATTTAAAACAAAAAATATTCGCGTTAAAAGATTCTTAAAATTTATAACTCAAAATAGGGTTCATGTTGAAATATAGACATGAACAACTTAACTCAAGGATCTCAATAATAATATAGAAAACTCAATACTCAAAACTCAAGAACTTAAAACTCTATGATACTACTCATCTCAAGAATACTCAATTCATAGGTTTTATCTGAAATATAAACATGAATGAATCAACTGAAGAATCTCAATGCATAACATATAGCAATTAAAAATATTAGCATTAGAATTTCAAAAGAATCAGTAACTCAAGAACTCAAAATCAACTCAACTCAAGAATACTAAAATCTAGGGATCGAATCCTAGATTACTCTTTTACTGATTTGAAAGTAGATGTAGTGCATGAGAACGAACTAGTCAAAAACTATGATTGCCTTACATACCTGCAAGAACAAGGTTCTTGAATAATATTGAAGAATCTTGAAGAAGAACTTGATTAGAAGCCTTGAGACCCTAGTTTGAAGGAGAAAAATCAAGAAAACCTTCTTGAGATTTCTTGAATTAGTTTCTTGAAACTCTATGGCCAAGAATTATGATTTTTATTAGTGCTTCATAATTGTATGGAGAAATTTGTGTTGGAAAGAATGGAATTCAGGGAGAAAGACTTACCTTGAAGAAGAATCTTGAAAAAGATTGAAAGAATCTTCAATGGAGTCTTCTACTTTGTTTTTTCCTTAGGGTTTTGCCTTCGGGTTTGAGAGAGAAAAGTATGATGGATTAAGAGATGAAAATATTATTGTTTTGGGTCTCTAATTTGTCAAGAAATTCATTTAGGGTTTTCTTAGAGGTAAAAGGACAAAAACGACCCCTTTTAATGTTTTCTTGTTGGCTAATTCATCACTACACTATAATAGGTTACTAAAATGGTCATAATGTTATACTAAAAACTTGAATTGTTGCGAAATTGGTGACGATGGAAAGAAGATTTAAATATCTTTAATTTGATAGGTATGGGCCACGTAATTCTTTATATTCTAAGAGATATGATCGTTTGAAGTTAACCAAATTAGAATCTTACATCAAAACTTAATCGGTAAGGAAACTTTCAACTCAACTTTGTGCTAGGAGATTCTAGTAACCTTAATTGATATCCAAAATCATTTACACAATAAAGGATTTACCTCTACATATATGGGCAATTTAGGAATCACTTGGTATGATCTTATTCACCAATGAAGAATGGTTCAAATCTTAACATAGAAATTGTTGGGGTGTTACAATATCTCTCCCTTGGGATCATTCATCCTTGAATGATGGTTAAACTGAGAATGGAGGGGAAGGAGTTACTATTACTATATTTTTGACTTCTGAACTTGCCTACTTACATAGGCGAAATTGATTCATACTAAGAGTTTGGAACTGTCTATAGCACATAAGTCAAGAACAATATTGTTTTGAACATAGTCACACTCTATTTGAAGTTATCTTACATGAATATAAGGAATTTGGGCATAAAGTTAGAATAAGACTATTATGCCTTAAGAAATACACCTGCTAGATTTCAAGCCTAGCAACATCTCTAAACCATGCCCTTGTTTATGAATATCGCACCTCATTAGTTGCAACTCATTACGCCTACAAGGATTTATGACTACTCTTACCAAGGTCTAAGTTATACTATCCGCTCATAGTGTGTTCAAGCCTAATCTCTAAATCATAATATGTTAAACATGCGATGTTTATATTAATCTAAACCATAAGAATGATTTTTTATGCCTCTAAAGGTAATCTCATCCCATGAATACTACTCCTTACCACTACATTCAACCAAACTTCAAGTCCTAGTCAAGAACCACCTAATGCATCATGCATTCATCCACATGCTACTAACACCAAATTCAAACCTAGTACTATAACCACTCCATGGACTCCTACTAACCGATCCTTATAAGAATTACTCATTCTCTCGTCACTTCTATCAACAGAACTTTCATGCATTATTTTCAGGAACTGGCTTATTACTCATCGTAAAACCTTATCTCCTTTTTTCCTCCACATTTATAACGTTAGATGGAATAAACACACCATCACTATTACAATAAGAAATAGCAATCATCTTCCCTATCATCACACAACTACTATCAACAACACCACTCTCAAAGCTAAAAAGGATAGCTGAAAGAGCTTTAGGGCGAAAGATCATAAGCATGGTACATTCGAAAGTTCTGATAAGAATATGCATGACATAACATTATTTTGCTACCCATTACGATAAAATCATGAGTTTGCGAGACTAGCATACTATGAGACATGAGTACTTATATGAATAGGTGCATATCATGATGATTATATCCATAACTTTATGGATAAGATTGAGATCCATGGGCTAAAGTATTTGCCCCTCATTCTGGAAAATGAGCTTAGACGTGAATCTCTCTGAAGTCTATGAGCATAGGTCATAGACACAATTCTGATATTAGGAATATCAACAAGATGTTGTAATAACTTTACTTGAGGAATACACAATATTATGAATGGATTGATATACATCTAAAACTCTTTCGAAAGACGCCACTATCTCATCCTCAACACTTGATTTGGTTTCTCATCTTATCATCTCCCCCTTAGGTTTACAGCTTACACTTAAAAGCTATGGATCTATTTCATCATCTCCACACTGGCCTATATTCCCTTTACTCTAATACTCTGGAAAGGCTTATATCTAGCTAATGAACTCTCCAAAAGCAGGTACTAAGACCTCTTCTAAGACTTATTTTTAATATACTCTTCGTAACTTCTTTCGAATTCTATAAAAGACTTTTTGTAACTGTTACCCACATTAACTTAATTGGAACCTCGTCTGATTAAATACAATCTTGGTGCACCTTTTAATGCTCTTGTTACTCTTATGAATTAGTGTAACACCCTGTATGCAAAAAAGGGCAAACTGCAGCTTTCCAGGTACAGCAGCAGCCAAACCACGCCGGCCATCCACGGCCCGTGGAGTGGACCACGGGCCATTTATTAAAGCTTAATTACACCTCATCTGATATTAGGTGTAGACGATCGTAATCTAGTATAAACCCAACAAGTGAGTTGGGGTCGATCCCACAGGGAGAGGTATAATTTCAAATTCAATTGTGAAGTTATAAACGCGATTAAAATGGTTGTAGGAATAGAAATTTTTGGAGACTTTTAATTAAATCAAAAGGTTGACATAAATGTCAAGTGGGGGATTTTTATATCAGATAGCAATCACAGCCACAACAATCAACAAGAGTAATCAAATGAGTAGAGGAACTTGGAGGAATGACCAACTAATTGCCAATTCTCGCTAAATGGGTGCTAGGTGATTACTAAAAGTTACCCAATCTTCATGGGTAGGATGGACCTTAGGTGAGATAATTTTCTCTCAAACAACTATCTTGTTTTAATTGAGTTCTTTCGAACCTCAACAGACTATCTATGAAAACCAGCCAACAACCTCACTACATCTACTTTTTTGAGCTAGATAGGTTGAATGAGAAATAGGATTCACTCTCTCGAGTTGAACCCACAATGACCCAATCACTACGAATGCTAATTTATCACCTTGGTTTTACACCTCTCTCTCAAGCAAACATAAAACACTAAATCACATTGAAATAAACATTGAGTAAAGCAATTTAACCGCATCAATAAATCAGACGCACTTCGAATTATCACTACAATCAATAATTTCTAACACCCACTCAACTAAATTAAGCAATTAGTCACATGGTCAAACCCCCATGAGTCGAGTTTTAGCTATTCATCGTAAAAGGCAAAAATTCAAAACCTATTACATGCTCCATAGCTGAGTATTGATTTCCAAAATCTTAAAATAAATAAATCTTGCTTTAATTACAATACCCAACTTGAAATCTCAAGAAAAATGCTTCAAACCAACAAAAATAGTGTCTCTGTTCTCAATCTTTCTTTCCAAAATGCATTACAATCTCTCTTTCCACAGTGCTTGGAATGCCTTCTCTCTCTTCAAAAATATCAATTTATACTATTCCAAAATTTTGCCTTTTTGGGGCCAATCGATGAGGAAAATCGGGCTTCACCGACCACTCAGTGAATTGCAGATCTCCCTTGTTCATCGCCCTCTTAGCTCAGTTTTTCTTCCATTTCATAGTGTAACTTTCAGCAGTCTATGTCGGGGTTTGCCAAGTGGTTCAGCGATGTGCCCTTAGTTCTTTTTTATCGCCTCTCTGCTTGCAGCTTCACTGATAGTGTTGTACACTTCGCCCTCTTCGCCGATCCATTCGGCAAATCGCCAATAGGGAACACCCTTCACCCAAATTTCTCTCATCTCAGAGGTGGTGTTATGTAAAATTGGGCGGGCTAAGATCCACTCGGCGGTCCGCCGAGTGGTCTTAGCGATCACCAGGATAACTTTTCTTCACTTCTTCAGCTCTTTAGTTCCTTTTTTTTGGTTATGTCCTTGCCTTGCTCCTTAGACTCCATAGTTGTTAATCAACATTTAAACATCAGTTTAGAGCATAAATTAGGCATTTAAGGACACTTATACTATCAAAACTAATCCCTAAATGAGGCAAAATCTCGGACTCCTCAACACCCCCAACTTAAACTTTTGCTTGTCCTCAAGTAAAACTCAAGATCGGCAGTTCAATAAGGATGTCTACAAACAGTGCTGCATAAGACTCAACATAAATGCACACCACAAGGTTTAAACTACTCATACAATGATCACTTGTGCACTCAAAGTTTCAAATGGTGACTAACCATCGTCAAGTGTGCTCAAGCTCACAATGCTTGCTTCAAATGCAAGTTCAAGTTCAACAAAAGTATTCAAATGCTCTCACATCAAAGATGATTCCATATTCACACAAAATTTCTCAACAATTTAAAGTACCGAAATAACACGTAACTCTCACACTCACAAAGATGAACATATGCATGACTTCACCCATAGGTTGCCCTTATTTTCCAATCAACATTCGTTTTAGCTCACTCAAGATCGCATAAGTCTTTCCAAGGCTTGTAACGGGGTTGAGTGTAAAGGTATGGTTATTTAGGATTAGTGGCTTCTACCTTCATGAAGTATGGCCTGAACATCACTTTTCTACTTTTCTTTAACATTTCAAACATACTCATAATCCACCCCATTATTCAACTTCATATGAACCACCGGACACCCCATTTCTTTTGCAATTTTCAGTACTTTATTTCACAACTTTCTCTTTTTCAATCATTTTTTTTCTTTTCTTTTACCTCTTTTTTTTTTACATGGAGGGGTTCCATTTGTTTTTCAAAATAACTGGTCAAAGGGGGATTTATTCACACTTTTTGACTTTCCTTCTCACCACACCCCCAACTTAGGCTTTTGGCGTAAGTTAGCTATTCAAACATTTTGATACTTCATGAAGGTTATGGATGATGGGATAAAAGGGTCAAAGTTGTTCAAGTTTCTTCCAAGAAAAGGATAGGCTCAAAAGGTGTCAAGCAAGATTCACACATCTCACAAGGGTGGCCACAAAAGAGGCATATTGTCAAATTGGTTCACTCTTCAAAAAATTTGCCTAAGATCATTTCAATTGTTTGCTTCACTTTAATCAAACAGACAAATGGGGAAAATTCTAGGTGTCATCATATACAATGTTCAAGATGACCTCACCACACAAGGCATTGATACAATCATCAGACAAGACTCCACACTTTCTAGCCAGTGTGCAATATTCATCACAAGAGACTTCATCCACAATCGACTAGTCACAACAAGATGCTCAAAGTTCACATATTGCCTATGTAACTTCTTTTTCCCCATCGTAGCCGCACATTCATGTAGTTCAATTAATAGCACTATTCAAGTCATCGATATTGACCACAACCAACACTTGAAAATGTGAGAGAACAACAAGCTACCACCCCACCAAAAGCATCCAACATTTTCCTCAATGTTATCAGAGAACACACACAACACAAAATAAACAAAATACAATAAAAATAGAAATAAAATGAGAGGCACTGGCACTAAACAAACAGAGTAGGGTGAGAAGGAATCTTCACTAGGTGGCCATTTGGCGAACGGTTATAGTGGTCGCCGAACCAAACGGCAAACCACCGATTTAAATGCAATTCACCGAAATATCTAGTGGCGACCGAGATCGGGTGCGCCGGACAGCATCGACGTATCACCTAGGATGCACAGAAAATCACTAAAATTTCCAAGACTCTAACCCTGTAGGGTTGTGCAAAAGGGTGGAGAAAGTTGTGCTCGCCCAATCTACTTGGTGCATCACTAATTATTCCAGTGTCTCAACTCACTTTTGGTGCCACAAAAGCGGGCAAAGTCATGATCGCCAAATCAATTCAGTTGTTCAATAAAAGGTTCCTGGCGCCGTGAAATCATCCATACCTGCACATTAAACACACATTATTCGAATCAACTAACACTTGGGTTGCCTCCCAAGAAGCACCTTATTTAACGTTGTGGCTCTACATGGAAATGCTTTCAAACATCTTCCAAGAACACCACTTCGATCAACCAAAATATAGCTTCAAGCGCTGCCCATTCATCTTGAAGGTTAGACCTTCCTTATCTTCGACTTCAATGGCCCCATTAACACTCGCATCACTTTAAATGAACTGGACCACTTTGACTTGAGCTTTCCCGGGAAGAGTCTCAGTAGAGAGTTGTATAGCAACATAAAGTCTCCAACTCGAAATTCTCTCCAAAGGATTTCAGAGTCGTGCCATTTCTTCATTTTCTCCTTGTAGAGAGATAAACATTCATATACCTTAAGCCTGAATTTGTCCATTTCGTTCAACTGATTTACTCTTTCTTTCAAGGCATTTACCCAATCCAGATTTAATGCTTTGTGTTCTAGTTCAATCGGTAGGTGACAAGATTTCCCAAAAACCAGCTAATATGGGGACATGCCAATTGGTTTCTTGTAAGTAGTGTGATATGCCAAAAGAGCATTATCTAGCTTTCGATACCAATCAATCCTATTTGCATTCACGGGCTTAGCCAAGATACTCTTAATCTCCTGATTCAAAATCTCGACTTCGCCACTCATTTAAGGATGATATGGCGTTGCCACTTTATGTTTCACTCTGTATTTATTCAATGCAGAATCAAACAACCAGTTGCAAAATTGTGAACCTCCATCACTTATAATAACCCGAGGGGTGCCAAATCTTGGAAAGATGTAGCGTTTTAAGAATTGAACAATGCTCTTCCCTTGATTATTGGGTAGTGCCACTACTTCCACCGATTTAGAAACTTAATCCACAACCACCAAAATATACTTATTATCAAATGAACTCACAAACAGCCCCATAAAATCTATTCCCCACACATCAAATAACTCAACTTCCAGAATAGGCTTAAGCGGTAACTCATGCCTTCTGGACATACCACTTTGCTTTTGGCATTATATGCATTTCTTGACAAATTCATGAGCATCTTTGTAGAGGGATGGCCAGTAGTAGCTACTTTGCAGATCTTAGCGGTTGTTCGAACACCGCTATAAGGACCACTAACCGACAACGCATGACAAGCATTTAGAACTTTATTGACTTCCCCTTCCGGCACACATCACCGAATAATATGGTCTGCAAATTCTTTGAATAAATATAGTTCATCCCAGAAATATATTTTGATATCGAACAAGAACCGTTTCTGCTGATAGAAGTTTAGGTCTTCCGGTATTAACCCACACACCACATAGTTAGCAAAATCGTCATACCAACGAGTCTACATAAGAATGGCCATGATACCTACTCATCAGAGAATGAGACATTTATGTCTAACTCGAGCTCATCCTTCTCTTGGCCCTCCAACCTAGATAGGTGATCGGCCACCTGATTTTCGCACCATCTTCTATCTTTGACTTCAAAGTCAAATTCTTGCAAAAACAATATCGATCTTATCAATCGTGGTTTAGCATCTTTCTTTGCCGTTAAATATCGTAGGGTTGCATGATCATTGTGAACTACCACTTTGGTGCCTAGTAAGTATGCCCGGAATTTCTCAAATGCATATACAACCGCAAGTTATTCCTGCTCTATAACAGTGTTGTTACGTTGAGCACCATTCAATGTTTTGCTTGCATAATAGATTGGATTGAATATTTACTGTGCTTTTGTCCCAAAACATAACCCAACGCAGTCCCACTCGCATCACACATCACCTCAAACTGTTCCGACCAATCTAGGCTAATAATCACCGGAGTAGAGATTAATTTCTCTTTCAAACACTTAAAGGTTGACATACATAAGTCATCAAATTCAAATTTCACCTCCTTCTCCAATAGCTTGCATAATGGGAGTGCAATTTTTGAGAAATATTTGATGAATCTCTAGTAGAATCCCTCATGCCCCAAGAAACTACAAATACCTTTTACTGAGATTGGTGGTGGTAGCTTCTCAATCACCTCAATATTTGCCTTGTCAACCTCCAACCCCTTTTGTGATACTTTGTGACCCAAAACTATACCTTCCCTACCAATGAAGGGACGATGTTTCCACACATCTTTGAAGAACCTGCCCAAGGTGTGACAAACATGTTTCAAAAGAATCACCCACAACTGAGAAGTCATCCATGAAGACTTCCATTGAATCTTCTACCATATCAGCAAAAATAGACAACATGCAACTTTGAAACGTCGTCCAAGCATTACACAACCCGAATGACATCTTTTTGAAAGAGAAAGTGACATAGAGACAAGTGAAAGTGGTTTTCTCTTGATCTTACGATGCAATTGAGATTTGATTATACCCGGAAGATTAGACAATATATTTATCTCTAGATGGCCAATCAAAAAATACTAAAACAAGAATATAAAAGTAACTTATAATGACAACCAATAATTAATTAAAAAAACCTTAAATAATCAACATTCAATTTGTAGCTACTGCCCCAGAACTAGGGCTTTAGCCACTAATCTCTAAGAAAAAAAAGAAGAAGAAAAGAACCCAGAAAAATATTGATAACTTTATACTTTGATGCCCTATGATTGATCTCCCCCTCTAGATTGATGTCTATTAATTATTTCTATGGACTATTTATAGATGTAGAAAACCCTAAATAAAATAATTGAGTCCAAAACAAATTGGAAATCAAAACCAAGAGGAATAAGAATTTTGCGTGAACAACAGTGGTTGTCTCTCAGCCGCCTCACTTTAATTTCCTATGGCTTTCCTTGAGTGCCACGTGGCAGCAGTGAAAATTTGTGCAATTTCACTTGCCCTATTATTCCTTATATATTATTATATTTAATTTAATCCATTAAGTTGCCTGCTTGATTTTCTTCTTCAATCTTCCATCTTTAATTCATTTTACCTCCAAACTTCTTCAACTTTACACCAATTTACTCCTACAAATAAAATACACTATTTAGCATAATCCATAAAATTCATGCTCAAAAAGGACAAATATAAATAATAAGTGTGAAGCAAATAATGATAAAATATATATTTTTGGCCTCACATCAACACCCCACACTTCAATTTTTGCTCGTCGTCGAGCAAGCATTAAAACTCATCTCGAATAAAATATACTAGGAATGTCATCAATTTGGTTAATGCAAACAATTAGGCCATATACCAATTTTCAAACATCAAGTACAATTCTCAATCATTATGCAAGACATCTAAATAAATAACAAATCTCTAACCTCCTAACCTCAAGGAAGGAGTTTGAAATCATCAAATTTAAGCTTTCTCCCCTACTCTCATCAAAGAAAGTTAATAAGATCACCTATCCATCATGAAACAACTGCCCTCACAAGAAGAAATGGTACACACTCAATTCAAAATATTGAATATAAATTAAGGACTTCACATCAAGAACAACTCTCACACTCACAAAGAAAGTTCACATGTTTGCACAAAGAACCATAGGCTTGCCCATTATCTACATCTCCACTAATTAATCATGCTTGAAAAAACCATAGGCGTGCCCATTAGGTACATCTCCACTAACTAATCATGCTTGAATAGAATCAAATAGGACTTTAACGGGTTGTAATGTAGGCTAGGGGACGGGTAGGAAAACTATATAATAGTGACTTACACTTCCTTAAGCACTTTGCACTTTAAAACTTCATCACCCATGTATTCACCTCGACTTTTCAAAACGTATAAATTGACTCGTATCTTCGTTGAAAGACTAGGAGGGTGGGTAATAAATTAAGAATGATGTGTTATGTGATATTTTAAGTGTTAAAGTGTTTTATCTCATGTTTTGAAGTTAGGTAAGTGGAAAAATAAAAGTTGGCCAAAGTTACCGTAAATTCCTTTTTAAAGATTTGTCTGAAATTTTGGTCAAATGTCTTGGACGTTTTCTCCCAATCTATTAAGAGTTATGGTCCCTGCGACCTATGAAATCAAAGGTCTACGAGTCTAGTTTCCAACGCATCAACCCGTTCGTTCATACAACTTTAGAATGGAGAGATATTCATGTTTTCGCAAGACTGCGCAGGCAGGCAGGTGAGGTGGGTCCCTTAGGTCGGTGGAACTATACATATATCATCTTCTTCGACTTTTCTTCATTTTCCTTAGTGAACAACCAGAAAACTCACAAAACCTACAAAACTCACTTCTAGGACAAGCCAAGTTACTAATTTTCGTGACTTAAGTCCTTGACAAAAGTTGTTCTACGCGTTGAGCTCCTCAACATGATATAATTTGTTTTATCAATTTCCTAGCATATCATACTTTGGTGTGTGGACAGCAGGAGTTTGGGCATATTTTAAAGTTTTGAGGTGTATTACAAACTTATAATCAAGTTAAGACCCTTCTTTCATCGACTCTAGCTTTGAAAAGTCGCAAATAGAAATTTGCGACGAAAATACATATCTTTAATCAGATTTTCGTTGTATCTTCTATTCTTTTGTGTTGATTATGATCATGCCTTGTTGTAGTATCAAGGGGGGTTGTGATTAAAGTTATTAGGACACGTGAATTCAGTGAAAAAAGGTATGTTAAGGCTATCCCCTACTTACGGCATGTTTCCTTAAAACTTAGAAGCAATGTATTTGAGTTGTTATCCTTGATATACTTGTAGCCGTGATTGTTGATTGTTGGCTGCTCAAGTTGATATAATTCTCCCTTGTCGGGATTCTTATTTAGTTAGTAGCGTCCCTATGTTGGACATGACTTAGAGGCTATTTGTATAGGTTGCTTATAACTAAATTTCTCGCTTTTAGCGATTGGATTGTTATTGTTTCCCTTGGGGCTATTGTGGTTAGCTACAGGAATGTGATCTATGCCTAGAAGGGTTATGCTCTTCCTACAGGGCTATATGGATGCCTAAAAGGGTTATGAGTTGACTACGGGGTTATATTGATGCCTAGAAGAGCTATGAGTTGCCTACAGGGCTATATTGATGCCTAAGAAGGCTATGTGCTTCCTACAGGGCCATATTGTTGCCTAAGAGGGCTATAAGTTGTCTATAAGCTATGTTTATGCCTAAGAGAGCTATGTGCTACCTACGGGGCTATATTAATGCCTAATAGGGCTATGTGACTGCCTACGAGGCTAGGGGGACTACCGATAGGGGTATATAGGCTAATTGGCACCTTCCGAGCTTGTAGGGACCTGAGTAGGTGGTCTTGTGTGTTGTTTCTACCTGCCGAGCTTATGGGGGCTTGGTTAGGTTGTTGTTTTATTATTTTTGATAAGGTTAGATTTAGGATCAGGTCAGTACACTTATCTTATCCTTGATTTATTTATCAGATTATTCTAGTATATCAAGATACCTCATCATAGTCTATTGCCTTTCATACTCTGTACATTATTTTGTACTGACGCCCCATTGCCTTAAGGGCGCTGCATTCATGCATTCAGATCCTTACAGACGACCAAGTAGACCTCCTCAGCAGCAGGATTGACTTTTATTCGGTTGGCTAGCCCTTTTCCTCTGGAGCTGCCAGATTTGGGAGGTTTGTTACCTTTTGTTGTATATATCTTTATGGGTAGGCTGGGGCCCTCTCCCGCTAATCTTTACTATTCTTAGAGGCTTGCAGACAAGTGTGTGGGTTGTATAGCTACGTTATGGCCATATTGGGCTATGTTGTTGGTTTGTTGAAGCTTGTGAGTTGTTTGATATATTGTATTGATATATACCTACTTTTAGTTTTGGTATAGATATCATGGTGGCCTCAACGGACCAATTAGGACTTCTATGCTAGTTGGCTATTTATCTATATGATCTCTTGGGATTAGTTGTTTCTTTTATAGATCAGTTGACAGGGTCCTTGCCGGCTGAGGGCTTAGTTTTAAGCCGAGATATACTTATTTGTTTTCTTGATTGCTTGTGGCTGTCATGTGCTTGTAGCAAATGGTTTAGCAGGGTCGGCTTGGGCCTCAGTTTTGGCATTAGGAGCCAGTTGCGCCCCTCGAGTTTGGGGTGTGACAAACTTGTTATCAGAGCAACATCATATCCTAGGGAGTCTGCAAGCCATGTTTAGTAGAGTCTTGTTTATAAATGTGTTGTGCACTATATCCGATAAGCAAGAAGCTACCGAGCATGTTAGAATGACTATCCTTTTTTTGCTTACCTCGTGCTATAGAGCGGTGTCTTAAGGGTTGAGGTTTCTGGCTTATAATTGATACTTATATGCAAATAGAGATGACTGACACTAGACAGACCACAACTAGCCAGGGGCTAGATACAACTGCAAGTGAGGGTACCGGCAAGGTACCACAGGTGGAGGTAGCCCATTGTGAGACCCAGGGGGAGACATCTTCTCAGCCCCCTATAGCTTCTCCACAGCTTCAGGAGCATCCGAGGGCTACAGGACTTCTGGCTCCACCAGCAGTACCACCTCTAGTTACTCTTATTCCATATGATCAGGATTTCAAGAGTGCAGTATATATGTTAGCACAGTTAGTAGCTACACAGTGCCAACCAGTTGCGCCAGATGTTGCCGAACCTTCTAAAGGGCCCAAAAGTTTGAGAGTTCGTGAATTTCTTGCCTTGAATCCTCCACAGTTTACAGGAACAGATCGTAGAGAAAACCCTCAGCACTTTGTTGATCAGCTTCATAAGATCTTCAGAGTCATGCATGCCTCAGCGACTGAGTCAATTGAGTTAGCAGAATTTCGATTGCGTGATGTTGTAGTATTGTGGTATGAAAGTTGGGAGAAATCTAGGGGAAAAGATACATCTCTACCCACTTGGGATAGCTTTACAGAAGCTTTCATAGATCACTATTTGCCTCGAGAGATTAGGGATGGCCGGGTGGCCAGTTTCTGAACGTCCGACAGGGTGGCATGAGTGTCCGAGAGTACGAACTGAGATTTGATTCATTAGCTAGATATGCACCAGCATTTGTTGATACGATGCATGACAGGGTGCGTAGATTTATGGGAGGGCTTGACTCAGACTATATCAAGGTTTGTTCTACCACTGCGCTAAATGATAATATGGATATCTCATGGATTCAGGCCTATGCACAGGGCATAGAGGATCACCGACATCTACAGTATAAGAATGGGAGGGTCGAGAGAGAGACAAAAGTGGGCAAGGCCCGTTGGTTCATAGGGAGATTTTCCAGGGTGGTCCCAGACCCTGATATTCTATTAAGCCACCTAGACCTCCACCATAGCAGTTCCAGGGTAGTAGATTTGATCATCAGAAACAATTAGGCCCAGGTGAGGGTTCACGAGCATCAGGCTCGCAGCAGTAGAGGGGTTCAGGCCAGGCTAGCACATCTCCGCCGCGTTGCGCTACTTGCGGTAGGACGCATTTTTGAGAGGTGTAGACAGGATTCCACAAGTTGTTATTCTTGTGGACAGGAGGGGCATGGGTGGAGAAACTGCCCTACCACAGGTCAGTCGACCAGGTCAGCAGTAGGTTCCTCCTCATCAACACAGTCTACAGGGCGTGGACCCTAGACTTCAGCACGTAGAGGTAGAGGCAGAGGCAGAGAAGCAGCATCTAGTTCTGCTAGTGGACAGAACCGTACATATTCATTAACCTAACAACAAGACTCAGAGTCATCACCAGATGTTGTGATAAGTACATTGATTGTTTGCTCCCATTGTGTTTATGCTTTGATAGATCCTGGATCTACTTTGTCTTATGTTACTCCATTTATTGCGGGGTGGTTATGTATAGTAGCAGAGTCATTAGATCGACCCTTTATTGTATCTACACCAGTTGGTGAGTCTATTATTGCCAAGAGAGTCTATCGAGGTTGCACGGTAGAAATTATCGACCGTCAGACCTCTGTAGATCTCGTAGAGTTAGAGATGGTTGATTTCGATGTCATTATGGGTATGGACTGGTTAGCGTCTTGTTATGCTAATGTTGAGTACCGGACAAAGATTGTTAGATTCCACTTTCCAGGAGAGGCAGTTCGGGAATGGAAAGGCGATACAGTAACGCCAAAAGGTAGGTTTATTTCCTATCTTAAGGCAAGGAGGATGATTACCAAGGGTTGTATTTATCATCTTGTTCATGTTCATGATATAGATGCAGAACCATCGACTCTTCAGTCTATTCCGGTAGTTAATGAGTTTCTAGATGTATTTCTAGACGAACTCCCTGGTATCCCTCCAGAACAGGAAAATGATTTTGCTATCGATATGCTACCAAGTACACAACCCATATCTATCCCTCCTTATATAATGGATCCTGCTGAGCTAAAGAAGTTGAAGGATCAGCTGAAAGACTTGTTGGATAAAGGCTTTATTAGGCCTAGTGCTTCATCGTGGGGTGCACCAGTGTTGCTCGTAAGGAAGAAAGATAGCCCACTAATAATGTGTATCGATTACCCATGGCTGAATAAGGCAACTATAAAGAATAAGTATCCCTTTTCGAGGATAGATGACTTGTTTGATCAGTTACAAGGTGCTAAGTGTTTCTCAAAGATTGATATAAGACCAGGGTACCACCAGATACGAGTTCTGGAGAAAGATGTTCCAAACATAGCTTTTAGAACTAGATATGGACACTTTGAGTTCTTGGTAATGTCGTTTGGATTAACTAACGGCCCAACAGTGTTCATGGACCTGATGAATAATATATTTAGGCCGTATCTAGACTTGTTTGTGATTGTATTTATTGATGATATTTTGCTGTATTCAAGTTCAAAAGATGAGCATGCAAATCATCTGCGAGCAGTCCTTCAGGTTCTTCGAGATCGAGAACTTTATGCAAAGTTTTCTAAGTGCGAGTTTTTGTTGGACTCTGTAGCTTTCTTAGGCCATATTGTATCAGATGCAGGCATTGCGGTTGATACACAAAAGATTGTGACCGTAAAGACTTTGCCCAGACCCATGACTCCGACTGATGTTCGTAGTTTCTTAGGGTTAGCTGGGTACTATAGAAGGTTTGTAGAGGGGTTTTCTTCAATTTCAGCCCCATTAACGAAGCTGACTCAAAAAGTAGCTAAGTTCCAGTGGATTGAGGCTTGCGAGCATAGTTTCCAGGAGCTGAAGGACAGGTTGACATCAACACCAGTTCTTGCATTGCCAGATGGTTCAGAAGGCTATGTGGTGTATTGTGATACTTCTAGTGTTAGGTTGGGCTGTGTTCTAATGCAACAAGGTAAGGTTATCGCATACGCTTCAAGGCAGTTGAGAAAGAATGAGAAGAACTATCCGACCCACGATTTAGAGTTGGCTGCAGTTGTGCATGCGCTAAAGATCTTGAGACACTATTTATATGGCGTTCATGTTGACATATTCACACATCATAAAAGCCTTCAATATATCTATAGACAGAAGGAGTTAAATATACGACAACGTCGATGGCTTGAGCTACTGAAAGACTACGACGTGGACATTTTATATCATCCAGGAAAGGCGAATGTGGTAGTTGATGCCCTCAGTCAAAGATCTACAGTTAGTTTATCATATTTAGATATTGAGAAGCGTGAGATAGCGTGAGCGCTTTATCTGTTAGCTAGCTTGGGTGTCAGATTGTTAGAGGCAGAAGATATGGGGTAACAATTCAGGACACAAATGTATCAAATCTAGTTGTAGAAGTAAAATCACGGCAACAAGAGGATCCTAGCTTAGAGCAGCTCAGAGCCAAGGCTCAGAATCAACAGACTTTAGTATTTGATATAGCAGGAGATGGATTCCTTAGATATTTAGTTAATTGTGTGTTCCGAATGTTGCAGGGCTTCCGCATCGGATTATGAAAGAGGCACATCATTCCCATTATTCTATTCACCCTGGTTCGATGAAAATGTACCATGATATTAAGGAAATCTATTGATGGCATGAGATGAAGAAGGATGTTGCTGAGTTTGTGGCACGGTGTCCTAACTACCAACAGGTAAATGTTGAGCACCAAAAGCTCGCTGGGCTAGTTCAGGAGATATTCATTCCTTTGTGGAAGTGGGAAGCAATTAATATGGATTTTATTATAGGGTGACCTCGATCGCGTCGCAAGTTTGACTCTATTTGGGTAATTGTTGATAGACTAACAAAATTAGCCCACTTTTTACCAGTCAGGGCTACTTTTACGGTCGAAGACTATGCAGGGCTCTATATTAGGGAGATTGTTAGGCAACACGGTGTCCCAGTATCTATTTTCTCTGATAGAACAGCACAATTCGCCGCTAACTTCTGGAAGTCCTTCCAGAAAGAACTGGGGACACAGGTTAATCTTAGTATAGCCTTTCACCCTCAGACAGATGGCCAGGCTGAGCGCATAATTTTGACACTTGAAGATATGTTACGGGCGTGCGCGCTAGACTTCAAGGGAAGTTGGGATGACCACTTGCCTCTTATAGAGTTCGCATACAATAATAGTTATCATTCCAGCATCGGGGTGGCACCTTATGAGGCTTTGTATGGGCGAAAATGTAAATCCCCCATTGGATGGTTCGAGGTAGTTGATTGGACCCGACTTAGTACAGCAGATAGTGGAGCAAGCTAAGCTCATTCGGGAGAGGTTGCTAACAGCTCAAAGCCGACAGAAGTCATACTCTGAAGTGCAACGAAGGGACTTAGAGTTTTGTGTCGATGACTGGGTATTCTTACAAGTCTCACCTACGAAGGGTGTTATGCGATTTGGCAAAAAGGAAAAGCTTAATCCAAGATTCATTAGGCCTAGACGGATCCTTCGAAGGGTAGGACGAGTAGCTTATGAGTTAGAATTACCTTCAGGGCTAAATTTTGTTCATCCGGTTTTCCATGTATCGATGCTACGGAAGTGCGTAGGAGACCCTTCTCAGGCTATCCTAGAGTAGGATGTTCAGATCACAGAGGTGTTGTCCTACGAGGAAACTCCAATTGCCATTTTAGATCGGCAGGTCCGTAAATTGAGGACCAAAGAGGTGGCTTCGGTTAAAGTATTGTGGAGAAACAAGAATAGAGAAGAGGTAACCTGGGAAGCTGAGGATGGCATGAGGTCCAAATATCCTCACTTTTTTCATACCCAAGGGC
This sequence comes from Solanum stenotomum, assembly GCF_019186545.1. Taxonomy (NCBI): domain Eukaryota; kingdom Viridiplantae; phylum Streptophyta; class Magnoliopsida; order Solanales; family Solanaceae; genus Solanum; species Solanum stenotomum. The sequence continues at coordinate 28,564,897 of NC_064288.1, forward strand.
GATGGCATATCAGCTTATATTAGGGCAGTAAGGTAAGATACCTATTTGATTTTATATATATATATACTATTTCTTATTATTTATTGTGGTTGTCGTTGTATATCTACTCGCACTGTTATGATTGAGCTATAGTGCTTAGTTATTCATGTCATCATGTTAGACGCCTAGGTTAGAAATTTTGCATTTCAGGTTCTTGGATAGTGACATCTACAAAGGATACACTGCCTAAATTTTGGCAACTCCTAAGGACTGAACCGTGTGACTCATATTTTTCATTCGAGGACGAATGTTTCTAAGGGGGATGGATGTAACACCCCAACTTTTTGAAACGTATAAATTGACTCGTATCTTCGTGGAAAGACCAGGAGGGTGGGTAATAAATTAAGAATGATGTGTTATGTGATATTTTTTAAGTGTTAAAGTGTTGTATCTCAAGTTTTGAAGTTAGGTAAGTGGAAAAATAAAAGTTGGCGAAAGTTACCGTAAATTCCTTTTTAAAGATTTGTCTGAAATTTGGGTCAAATGTCTCGGACATTTTCTCCCAATCTATTAAGAGTTATGGTCCCCGCGACCTATGAAATCGAAGGTGTACGAGTCTAACCCGTTTGTTCATACGACTTCAAAATGGAGAGATATTCATATTTTTGCAAGACTACACAAGCTGGCAGGTGAAGTGGGTCCCCTAGGTCGGTGGAACTTTTTATGTATCATCTCTTTCGACTTTTCTTCATTTTTCCTTCATTTTCCTTAGTGAAGAACTAGAAAACTCACAAAACCTACAAAACCCACTTCTAGGACAAGCCAAGTTAATGATTTTCGTGACTTAAGTCCTTGACAAAAGTTGTTCTACGCGTTTAGCTCGTCAACATGGTATAATTTGTTTTATCGATTTCCTAACATATTGTACTTTGGTGTGTGGACAGCAGGGGGTTTGGGCATATTTTAAACTTTTGAGGTGTATTACAAACTTATAATCAAGGTAAGACCCTTCTTTCATCAACTCTAGCTTTGATAAGTCGCAAATAGCAATTTGCGATGGAAATACATATCTTTTATCCGATTTTCGTTGTATCTTCTATTATTTTGTGTTAATTATGATCATGCCTTGTTATATTATCAAGGGGGTTGTGATTAAAGTTATTAGGACACGTGAATTCAGTGAAAAAGGTATGTTAAGGCTATCCCCTACTTACGGCATGTTTCCTTAAAGCTTAGAAGCAAGGTATTTGGGTTGTTATCCTTGATATACTTGTAGCCGTGATTATTGATTGTTGGCTGCTCGAGTTGATATAATCCTCCCTTGTCGGGATTTTCATTCAGTTAGTAGCGTACCTATGTTGGACACGACTTAGAGGCTATTTGTATAGGTTGCTTATAACTAAATTGCTCACTTTTAGCGATTGGATTGTTATTGTTGCCCTTGGGGCTATTGTGGTTAGCTACAGGAATGTGATATATGCCTAGAAGGGCTATGTTCTGCCTACAGGGCCATATGGATGCCTAAAAGGCTATGAGTTGCCTACGGGGTTATATTGATGCCTAAAAGGGCTATGAATTGCCTACAGGGCTATATTGACACCTAAGAAGGCTATGTGCTTCCTACAGGGCCATTTTGTTGCCTAAGAGGGCTATAAGTTGTCTATAAGCTATGTTGATGCCTAAGAGACCTATGTGCTGCCTACGGGGCTATATTAATGCCTAAGAGGGCTATGTGACTGCTTACTGGGCTAGGGGGACTACCGATAGGGGTCTATAGGTTGATTGGCACCTTACGAGCTTGTAGGGACCTGAGTAGGTGGTCTTGTGTGTTGTTTGTACCTGCCGAGCTTATGGGGGCTTGGTTAGGTTGTTGTTTTATTATTATTGGTACGTTTAGATTTAGGAGCAGGTCAGTACACTTATCTTATCCTTGATTTATTTATCAGATTATTCTAGTATATCAAGATACCTCATCATAGTCTATTGCCTTTCATACTCTGTACATTATTTTGTACTGACGCCCCATTGCCTTAAGGGCGCTGCATTCATGCATTCGGATCCTGATAGACGACCGAGTAGACCTCCTCAGCAGCATGATTGACTTTTATCCGGTTGGCTAGCCCCTTTTCTCTGGAGCTACCAGATTTGGGAGGTTTGTTACCTTTTGTTGTATATATCTTTATGGGTAGGCTGGGGCCCTATCCCACTAATCTTTACTACTCTTAGAGGCTTGCAGACTAGTGTGTGGGGTGTATAGCTACGTTATGGTCATACTGGCCTATGTTGTTGCTTTGATGAAGCTTGTGAGTTGTTTGGTGTATTGTATTGATATATATCTGCTTTTAGTTTTGGTATAGATATCATGGTGGCATCGACGGCCCAATCAGGACTTCTATGCTAATTGGCTATTTGTTTATATAATCTCCTGGGAGTAGCTGTTTCTTTTATAGATCAGTTGACAGGGGTCTTGCCAGCCGAGGGCTTAGTTTTAAGCCGAGATATACTTGTTTATTTTCTTGATTGCGTGTGGCTGCCATGCACTAGTAGCAAATGGTTCTGCAGGGTCGGCTCGAGCCTGAGTTTTGGCATTAGGAGCCAGTTACTCCCCTCGAGTTTGGGGCGTGAGAACCCACTATTTTCTTATCTTTATTTTCAGCCCTCTTTTCAACAATTATTTCACAAGTAATTCTCATCATCTCAAGAATGCTTTAATCTTTTTTTTTCTTGTTTTTTTAAGTTTTCCTTCATAATAGCCACTCTCAACTTACGTATCTTATATTTGTTAAGGTGCACGATGTCCTAGGAAGGACCAGGGTCATCAGCAAGTTAACTTCTTTTGTTCATCTCTTTTTTTTCTCATCACATTCTTTGAAAGAGGGCTTTTAAGCACTTTGTAGCTATAATTGATTACCTTTTCATTCAACCATCCATTTTTTCTCAGAATTGATAATTAGAATAAGTCTATGATATAATGCTCAAGGAAGCAAGGTGCAAAACCTAGGGATTCAACAAAATAGTCAAGAGCAAAATATGGCTACCAACAAAAGGCTACAGGCCCAAAAGGGCTAACTAGTGATAAAATATCTGAAAAAGCTAAAATTTATTAGACAAATCAAAGAAAGAATATTATCATCTCCTATACAAAACAACACTTTTTATTTTGCTTCAATAACATGCAGGGCAAGTTCTAGACTAAGATGCAAAACATGGAATAAACAAATTCTCACCATACATGGCACTATTATCAATCAAGATGGATTAATTTCACTTTTAAAAGAGACAAGATCATAACAAACTACAAAATAAAGTAAGCTATATACAAAGCCACAACCATGAGCTTAGGTGTCAAAGAGTCTGCATTTTCCTTATCAATCAAGCATTAACAAGAAAGTACTACTCAAAAATTAGACCTAAATAGCAAGTATCACACCACTCAAAAGGGTCTTTTCTTTTCTCTCAAAAAATAATAATTAAAAGAAAACTTATTCCTAAAAAAAGAAAAGACTCAATAAAATAGTAAAAACTAGAAATCCATTCCCCCACCCCACACTTAAAAAGATGTTATGTCCCCAAAGCATCAAATAAAATTTAAAACAAGGGTTAGGAAAACTCCATGAGGCCTTTAGGCCTAGCTAGTACCATGTTCTCTTTATTTTCATCAAGGGTCGTACGCACCCCACACTTATGCTCAAACGTGCTCCTTAGCTCAAAATTTTGGATACTCAGACTTCTACAAAACCTGTAAAAACCACACAAAAAAATGACAATAAAAAAAAAGAAGCTACACTATAAATTGGGTTGCCTCCCAATAAGCGTCTAATTTAACGTCGCGACACGACAAGTAAGTTCACCACTTTTCTTTTCCACTTTGAACTTATGAATTTTACCCCTAACTTTGCACCAATTTTTCTGCTCCTCTCTAGAGGCGGTGGTATAAAGATAAAGGAACCAAGTAATATATGTCACATCTTGCACTTCGTCGCCCTTAGGTGAGGAATGTCATTTTGTCAACGTGGACTAGAATACTTTAGAATGTAGGGGCCTTTTTCCTCATCAATACGCTCATCCATTAGTTCAGATTTTATAGAAAAGTGTTTTGAATGAGGTTCAAGTTGCCTCAACTCCATAGCAACATTTTTTACAACATTCTCACTTTTGTACTCTTTCTCAACATCGATATTAAGGAATAAGGTATAGTTGATGGTTTGAATTCCTCTTTTTTATCCACTAATTGGTCATCATCCACGACAATCTCTTCTAATTTAGCTAGGACAGTAATTTCTAATTGAATAGCGTCAAGCTCTTCCAGCAGTTTCATGAAAAAAAAATTCTCTTCCACGCATTCAAATGTTGGTTCGGTGATTTTTGAATTAACTTTGTCCAGCATGTCCGTACATTCCATAAGTGAATTCCCATTACGCATCTCTTGTTTTGCATTCTCTACTTCATCACCCCTACCAACATCACAAATAATAGAAGAATCATAATAGGGGTTCGGGGGAAGGGAAGATTTAGGACAACCATTCCAATGAATATATTGACGACCACATATATGACATAAATGACATTCATCACCCAACCACGATTTATTGCACTCATCCATATCAATAAGAGTACCAAATTATTCAAAGAAAGAAAAAATAATAATTATTGACAAAAACTAATTAAAAAAAGCAATAAATAAATAAATAAAAAGAAAAAATGTAACCTAGAAGAATAGTTAAGTCCTAAGTCCCCGGCAGCGGTGCCAAAAACTTGTTGCTCCCAATTGCACACGCAAGTAATATAGTGGCTCCTAAAAGAACCAGATTATCGAACCCAAAGGACTTGTCAATTAACTATTTTTACTAAATTATATTGGTCTAATTATTTATTAAAGAGTACCAAAAGAAAAGAATGCAGGAATAAAATAATAAAATTACTTACAGTGATTTGGAAAAACTCACAACTGCAGCATGCAATGAATCTCATGTATCATATTATTAGCTTAGAATTAATTTCTGTTGTCAAGTTACTGGTTTACAAGGTTAATTGTATGAGTCGGGTATCAAACCTCTAGTCGCATACTCCAGTTAGTTGTCTAACTACATCATTGAGCGGGAATAAACAGGCCTAACCGACGAGCATCTATATTTCATCATGTTTCGTAACCAAGCATGTTGTTCATCCGGGGGTCACTCCTGAACACAAATCACGTCAACTAAATGGATCGATCGAGCTCTCTATATTCTCTGGTCTATCTAACCCCTCCTCTATCGATTTTAAGATTAGACAATATATTTATCTCTAGATGGCCAGTCAAAAAATACTAAAACAAGAATATAAAAGTAACTTATAATGACAACCAATAATTAATTCAATATAAACCTTAAATAATCAACATTCAATCCATAGCTACAGCCCCAGAACTAGGGCTTTAGCCACTAATCTCTAAGAAAAGAACCCTGAAAAGTGTTGACAACTTTATACTTTGATGCCCTATGATTGATCTCCCCCTTTAGATTGATGTCTAATAATTATTTCTATGGACTATTTATAGATGTAAAAAACCCTAAATAAAATAATTGAGTCCAAAACAAATTGGGAAACCAAAACCAAGCGGAATAAGAATTCCACGTGAACAGTCGTGGCTGTCGCCCAGCCGCCTCACTTTAATTTCCTATGGCTTTCCTTGAGTGCCACGTGGAAGCAGTGCAAATTTGTTTAATTTCACTTGCCCTTTATTCCATATATATTATTATATTCAATTTAATCAATTAAGTTGTCTGCTTGATTTCCTTCTTCAATCTTCCATCTTTAATTCATTTTAGCCCCAAACTTCTTCAACTTTACACCAATTTACTCCTACAAATAAAATACAGTATTTAGCACAATCCATAAAATTCATGCTCAAAAAGGACAAATATAAATAATAAATATGAGGCAAATAATGATAAAAATATATTTTTTTGGCCTCACATCCGTGGGTTCAATCTCCTTTGATGCTCGAAACTCGGTTAGCACTCACTAAAGTTGAATCTTGTGACTACAAATGCCTGGTGGAATACCTACAATGTCAGTGATAGTCCACCCTTTAGCCTTGATGAACCTTCTCAACACCTCAAGAAGCAATTTTACTTGCCATTCAGGCAAGTCAGCTGCAATTATAACGGGCAAAGAGTTATTTGCTCCGGAGAATGCATATCGAAGATGAGCGGGGAGCACTGTCAACTCAAGCTTTGGTAGTTCCTCTATGGATGGTTTAGAGGGAGGATTTTCTCGATTCATTAGATCAATGTCTAGCTTCAATGGGTTCCTTGAGTATTCACCTAATCCTGACAGAGCAGCTACCACTTCATCATAACCTTGAACTCAGTTTCATCATAATTTGCAAGAACAGCCTCAAGAGGTTCACTCATACACATCAAATGGCTCACACTTGCCACTGCTTCATCAATTACATAAATCGTTGAAACCATATGAATATTACTTGGGTGTTTCATTGATTTGCACACATTAAAAGTGACCTCATCTTTGTTCACCTGGAACTTCAACTCCCCGCTTTCAACATCCACTAACACTATCTCGGTTGCTAAAAATGGTCTTCTCGAGATAATGGGAATTTCAACATCAATCTCACAATCAAGAATAACAAAATAAGTTGTACCAATATATCATAGATTATCCCAATTGGGTGCTTGATCGACCTGTCCGCCATAAGAATCCACATTGTTGTGGATTTTGGTTCACCCAGCCCAAGTTGTTTATAGATTAATAGGGCATCAGATTTATACTTGCTCCAAATCACATAGAGCTTTAGCAAATTGAAGCATACCGATTGTTCATGGGATGGTGAACGCCCCAAATCTTCTTTCTTTTTAATCATCTCACTAGTCATAATGGCACTACAACTATGAGAAACTTTGATTGTCTCGAAGTCCATGCTTCTTTTCTTGGTGACTAGCTCCTTCATTAATTTGGCATAACCTGGCATCTCCAACAATGCTTCCACTAACGGTAGATTTAGCGATAGTGTCTTGAACATTGATAGGAACTTCTTGAACTTCTCATCCTCATTTTTCTTCTTAAGACGTTGAGGAAACGGAGGAGCTATTTTGGGAAGAGGTTCCACAATCATTAGAGTTGAGGTGCCCTTCCCTTTACTTTTTTGTAACTCTTCGATGGAACTTTGCTTATGATTTTCCTCCTTATCTTTGAGCATATCACTTTTTGGTGCTTGAATGGGATTCTCTTTCTCCTCAATATCTTTCTCTTCTTCATGAGCTTTCACCCCATCATTACCCTTCGTACTACTAACCGCCATTTTACCACTTCGAGTCACAACTGCCAAATATTTGTCACATTCATTCCTCGAAGTTGTTGCACATTCAACCTCACCCCCTTCAAACATTTTAGGCGGCAATTGTGCAAAAAATTGGCCTAGTTGATCCTCAAGTTGTTTGATTGCATCAGCATGAGAATTCACTATGTTATTCAATGATGAGAAATTTGCATTCATCTCTTTAAGCATTTCATCTGATCCTTCAACCTTTTCTAGGATACGTGACAATAATTCATCCATTCTTAAGTTATCCTAACTGCCCTTCGATCTTGGGCTGTCACTTTATTGTTTGTGGTACTCTTCATGACTCTCTTCTCACCCCCAAGAACTATTTTGTTCACTCCAATCTTGATAGTAACCCCTTCCCTCTTCTTTTTTATGTGAGTTCCAACCTTGATTCCCACCTCCCTTAAAGTAGCTCGGATGGGAACCCTCCTCCAATCTCAACAGTCTCCTCACTTTTTTGGGTTCACCCACATTTTCTAGCATTTGTTTTTGTAACAACTCCATTTGGGCCAGCATCTTGCTAATATTTGCATCCCTCTCTTTCTCCTTGTCAAGTTGTTCTTGCATCATCCTAAAGAAAAATGAGGAATCTCGGTCCTCTTGAGTGTACCACACCTGATTTATCTTTGTCATTTCATCAAGAAGGGACGAGGCTACCTCAAATGATTGCAATTATTCTTCCTCGAGCCAATTGGCCATCCACTCCTTTTTTTCACGAAGTATAAACTCCGATAAAAATACTGAAGTATCACATCACCCCGTAGCCCAGGAGTAGTACATAGTAATAGCAACTTCTGGAACCTCAGCCAAGTTTCATGAATTGGTCCCCTTCCACCCGCTTGAAGTTTTGGATGTCATCACACAATTTCACCATCTTTGATGGTGGAAAGAACCTCACATAAAATGCCTCAATGAGTTCTTCCCAAGATAGAATAGAATCTCTTGATAGCTCATCTAGCCATTTGGTTGTTTCCCCCATTAAAGAAAAAGGGAACAACCGCAGTCGAATTAATTCTTGTAAAATATCCTTGAGTGAGAACGAACTGCATGTCCCCACAAAGTTTCGAATATGCTCACGGGGGTTCTTATGATCTAACATTCGAAATATGTCTTTCCCTTGCAAGAGTTGCAACATTGTATTTGTAACATGGAATGCAACATGGTCTTTATCCAGAGGTAGGCTGAAAATCCATTCGGTGGTTCGCCGAAGGGGTCCAAGTGTCGCAGAATCACCCATACCTACACATTCAGCACACATTATTCAAAAACAACTAACACTTTGTTTGCCTCCCAAGAAGAGCCTTATTTAACGTCGTGGCATGACGTGGAAATGCTTTCAAGCATAGTCCAAGTACACCACTTCGATCACTGAAATCTCATGGCATTCACCAAAATATAGCTTCAAGTGTTGCCTATTCACCTTGAAGGTTGGACCATTCTTACCTTCGACTTCAATGGCCCCATTCGTGAACACTTGCGTCACTTTAAATGGACCGGACCACTTTGACTTGAGCTTTCCTGGGAAGAGTCTCAGTCGAGAGTTATATAGCAACACAAAGTCTCCAACTCAAAATTTTCTTCTAAGGATTTCAGATTCGTGCCATTTCTTCATTTTCTCCTTGTAGAGAGTTGGACTTTCATATGCCTTAAACCTGAATTCATCCATTTTGTTCAGCTGATCTACTCTCCCTTTCAAGGCATTTACCTAATCCAGATTCAATGCCTTTAATGCCCATAGTGCTTTATGTTCGAGTTCAATCAGTAGGTGACAAGATTTCCCAAAAACCAGCTGATATGGGGACATGCAAATTGGTATCTTGTGAGCAGTGTGATATTCTCAAAAGGCATCATCTACCTTTCTAGACCAATAGGTCATATTTGCATTCACAGTCTTAGCCAAGATACTCTTAATCTCCCAATTTGAAACCTCGACTTGGCCACTCATTTTAGGATGATATGGCGTTGCCACTTTACGTTTCACTGCGTATTTACTCAATGCAGAAGCAACGAGTCGGTTGCAAAAATGTGAACCTGCATCACTCATAATAGCCCGAGGGGTGCCAAATCTTTCAAAGATGTACCGTTTTAAGAATTGAACAACATTTTTCCCTTCATTATTGGGTAGTGCCACTGCTTCCACCCATTTAGAAACGTCATCCACAGCCACCAAAATATACTTATTACCAAACAAACTCACAAACAGCCTCATGAAATCTATTCCTTACACATCGAACAACTCAACTTCCAGAATAGGCTTAAGAGGTAACTCATGCCTGCTGGACAACCCACCTTGCTTTTGGCATTACATGCATTTCTTGACAAATTCATGAGCATCTTTATAGAGGGATGGCCAGTAATAGCCACTATGAAGAATCTTAGTGGCTATTCGCAAATCGCTATGAGGAACCGGAGACGCATAACAAACATTTAGAATTTTATTGACTTCCTCTTCCAGCACAGATCACCGAATAATATGGTCTTCACATTCTCTAAATAAATATGGTTCATCCCAGAAATATCTTTTGACATCAAACAGGAACCGTTTCTGTTGATAGAAGTTCAGGTCTTCTTGCATTAACCCATACACCACATAGTTAGCGAAATCGGCATACCAAAGAGTCTACCTAAGAGTTACCATGACTACCTACTCATCTGGGAATGCGTCATTTATGTCTAACTCGAGCTCATCTTTCTCTTTTCCCTCCAACCTAGATAGGTGATCGGCCACCTGATTTTCGCACCCTCTTCTATCTTTGAATTCAAAGTCAAATTCTTGCAATAACAATACCCATCTTACTACCTGTGTTTTAGCATATTTCTTTACCATTAAATACTGTAGGGCTGCATGATCAGTGTGAACTACCACTTTGGTGCCTAGTAAGTATGCTCGGAATTTCTCAAATGCATATACAACTGCAAGTAACTCTTGATCAGTAACAATGTAGTTACGTTGAGCTTTATTCAATGTTTGCTTGAGTAATAGATTGGATGGAATAATTTATTGCGCTTTTGTCCCAAAACAGCACCCAACGCAATCCCACTTGCAACGCACATCACTTCAAACGGTAGCGACCAATCTGGGTTAATAAGCACCAGAGTAGAGATTAATTTCTCTTTCAAACACATAAAGGATGTGATACATGCATCATCAAAGTCAAATTTTGCCTCCTTATCCAATATCTTGCACAATGGGAGTGAAAGTTTTTGAGAAATCTTTGATGAATCTCCGATAGAATTCGGCATGCCCCAAAAAACTACAAATACCTTTTACTGAGATTGGTGGTGGTAGCTTCTCAATCACCTCAATATTTGCCTTGTCAGCCTCCAACCCCCTTTGTCATACTTTGTGAACTAAAACTATACCTTCCCTAACCATGAAGTGACATTTCTCCAAATTTAGGACTATATTAGTTTCCACACATCTTTGAATAGCTTGCCCAAGGTGTGCCAAACATGTTTCAAAAGAATCACCCACAACTAAGAAGTCATCCATGAAGAGTTCCATTGAATCTTCTACCATATCAGCAAAAATAAACAACTAGCAACGTTGAAACGTCGTCGGGGCATTACACAACCCAAAAGGCATCCTTTTGAACGAGAAAGTACCATAGGGACAAGTGAAAGTGGTTTTCTCTTGATCTTTCAATGCAATTGAGATTTGATTATACCCAGAATAACCATCCAAGAAGCAATATCATCCACGCTCTGAAAGCCGATCGAGCATTTGATCCATAAAAGTCATGGGGAAAAAATCTTTTTCTGTCCATAAGTTCAGCTTCCAATAGTCCATGCATATCCTTCATCCGGTTACAGTCTTATAGAAACAAGTTCCCCTTTCTCATTTAGGACTACCGTGATGCCTCCTTTTTTGGGTACACATTGCACCGGACTCACCCATTTGCTATCCGCAATACGGTAGATCACACATGCATCCAACCACTTGATTATCTCTTTTTTTCACCACCTCTTACATTGGTGAGTTCAATCTCCTTTGATGCTCGACACTCGGTTTGCACTCACTATCAAGTTTAATATTGTCAGTGCAAATGTCAGGTGGAATACCCACAATGTCAGCGATAGTCTATCCTATTGCCTTGATGTAACTTCTCAACACCTCAAGAAGCAATTTTACTTGTCATTCAAGCAAGTCAGCTGCAACTATAATGGGCAAAGTGTTGTTTGCTCCCAAGAATGCATATCGAAGATGAGCAGGGATCACTTTCAACTCAACCTTTGGTGGTTCCTCCATGGATGGTTTAGTGGGAGCATTTTCTCAATTTTTTAGATCAATGTCTAGATTCAATGGGTTCCTTGAGTATTCACCTAATCCAGACAGAGCAGCAACCACTTCATCATACCCTTGAACTTCGGTCTTATCATAATTCTCAAGAACAACCTCAAGAGGTTCACGAACACATCAAATGGCTCACACTGGCCACTGCTTCATCAATTACATCAATCGTTGAAGCCACATGAATATCACTTGGGTGTTTCATTGATTTTCACACATTAAAGGTGACCTCATCTTCGTTCACCTAGAACTTCAACTCCCCGCTTTCAACATCCACTAACGCTCTCACGGTTGATAAAAATGGTCTTTCTAAGATAATGGGAATTTCAATGTCAATCTCACAATCATAATAACAAAAGCAAGAGGATAGATGAATCGATCAACCTTTACCAATATATCATAGAGTATCCCAACGAGGGGGTTGACCGACCCATCTGCCATAAGAAGCCGCATTGTAGGGGATTTTGGTTCACCCAGCCCAAGTTTCTTATAGATTGAATAGGGCATTACATATATACTTGCCCCCAAATCACATAGAGCTTTAGTAAAATGAAGCACACTGATAGTGCATGGGATGGTGAATGCACCCAGATTTTCTTTCATTTTAATCATCTCGCAAGTCATAATGGCACTTAAATTAAGAGAAACTTTAATTGTCTCAAAGTCCGTGCTTCTTTTCTTGATGACTAGCTCCTTCATGGATTTGGCATAACCCGACATCTCCAATAATGATTCCACAAATGGTAGATTTTTAGAAAGTGTCTTGAACATTGGTCGGAACTTCTTGAACTTCTCATCCTCATTTTCTTCTTGAGACGTTGAGGAAATAAAGGAGCTATTTTGGGAAGAGGTTGCACAATCTTTGGAGTTGAGGTGCCCTATTCTTTACTTTTTTGTAACTCTTCGACGGGGCTTTGCTTATGATTTTCCTCCTTCTCTTTAACCATATCACTTTCCGGTGCTTGAATGGGATTCTCTTCCTCCTCAATATCTTTCTCTTCTTCATGAGCTTTCACCCCATCATTACCCTTCGTACTACTAACCGCCATTTTACCACTTCGAGTCACAACTGCCAAATATTTGTCACATTCATTCCTCGAAGTTGTTGCACATTCAACCTCACCCCCTTCAAACATTTTAGGCGGCAATTGTGCAGAAAATTGGCCTAGTTGATCCTCAAGTTGTTTGATTGCATCAGCATGAGAATTCACTATGCTATTCAATGATGAGAAATCAGCATTCATCTCTTTAAGCATTTTATCTAATCCTTCAACCTTTTCTAGGATAGTTGAAAATAATTCATCCATCCTTAAGTTATCCTAACTTCCCTTCGATCTTGGGCTGTCACTTTATTGTGTGTGGTACTCTTCATGACTCTCTTCTCTCTCCTCGAGCCAATTGCTCAGCCACTCCTTTGTTCACTGAGTCTAAACTCCGGTAAAAATACTGAAGTATCACATCACCCGGCTGCCCATGAGTAGGACATAGTAATAGTAACTTTCGGTACCTCAGACAAGTTTCATGAATTGGTTCCCCTTCTACCTGCTTGAAGTTTTGGATGTCATCACGCAATTTCACCATCTTTGATGGTGGAAAGAACCTCACATAGAATGCCTCGGTAAATTCCTCCCATGATAGAATAGAGTCTCTCAGTAGCTCAGCTAGCCACTTGGTTGCTTCCCCGTTAAAGAAAAAGGGAACAACCGCAGCTGAATTGATTCTTGTGAAATATCCTTGAGTGAGAACGGATTGTATGTCCCAACAGGTTTCGGAATATACTCATGGGGGTTCTCATGATCTAACCCTCCAAATATGTCATTCTCTTGCAAGAGTTGTAGCTTTGTATTTGTAACATACAATGCAGCATGGTCTTCAATCGGAGGTAGGCGGATAGCACCTACACCTCCCAATAGAGCTTCGTTGATATGCAAGAAATTGTCACCATCATCTTGGTGACAACTTTGGTTTACAGTGCTTTCATTCGCACTCATCATGTCACCTGATTAACACAACTAACAACACAAAGGTAAATTGATTCAACTACAACTCAAATGGATCACAATTTAAACTTCGATAAGAGAAATCCAAACACCACTCCCCGGCAGCGGCGTCATTTTGATTAACACTCAACTACACCTCATATGATATTTGGTGTAGACGATCGTAATCTAGTATAAATCCAACAAGTGAGTTGGGGTCGATCCTACAGGGAGCAGTACAATTTCAAATTCAATTATGAAGTTATAAATGCGATTTAAATGGTTGTAGGAATAGAAATTTTTAGAGACTTTTAATTAAATCAAAAGGTTGACATCAATGGCAAGTGGGGGATTTTTATATCAGATAGCAATCACAGGCACAATAATCAACAAGAGTAATCAAATGAGTAAGAGGAACTTGGAGGAATGACCAACTAATTCCCAATTCTCGCTAAATGGGTGCTAAGTGATTACTAAAAGTTACCAAATTTTCATAGGTAGGATGGACCTTAGGTGAGATAATTTTCTCTCAAACAACTATCTCGTTTCAATTGAGTTCTTTCGAACCTCAACAGGCTAACTATGAAAACCAGTCCACAACCTCACTTCATCTACTCTCTCGAGCTAGATAGGTAGAATGGGACATAGGATTCACTCTCTCGAGCTGAACCCACAATAACCCAATCACTACGAATGCTAATTTATCACCTGGGTTTTACACCTCTCTCTTAAGCAAGCATAAAATACTAAATCACATTGATATATAGTTTCAAAAAGCAATTTAACCGCAACAATAAACCAAACCCACTTCGAATTAGCACTACAATCAATAAATTCTAACACCCACTCAGCTAAATTAAGCAATTAGTCATATGGTCAAACCCCCAAGAGTGGGGTTTTAGTTATTCATAATAAAAGGAGAAAATTCAATACATATTACATGCTCCATAGCTGGGTATTGATTTCCAAAATCTTAAAATGAATAAATCTTTCCTCAATTACCCAACTTGAAATCTCAAGAAAAATGCTTCAAACCAACAAAATTAGTATATATGTTCTCAATCTCTCTTTCCACAATGCTTGGAATGCCTTCTCTCTCTTTAAAAATATCAATTTATACTAATCCAAAATTTGGCCTTTTTGGGGCCAATCGGCGAGGAAAATTGGGCTTTGCCGATCTCTCTTGTCCATCGCCCTCATAGCTCAGTTTTTCTTCCATTTCATACTGTAACTTTCGGTGGTCAATGTCGGTGTTCTCCAAGTGGTTAGGTGATGCGCCATTAGTTCCTTTTTATCTCTACTCTACTTCCATCTTCACTGATAGTTTTGTACACTTCGGCGGACACAATCCCTCTTCGCCGATCCATTCAGCGAATCGCCAATAAGGAACACCCTTTGCCCAAACTTCTCTCATCACAGAGGTGGTGTTCTGTAAAATTGGGCAAGTTAAGAGCCACTCGGTGGACCGTAGAGTGGTCTTGGTGATCACCAGGATTACTTTTCTTCACTTCTTTAGCTCTTTAGTTCCTTTTTATCCGGTTATGTCCTTGCCTTACTCCGTAGTTTCTAATCAACATTTAAACATCAGTTTAGAGTATAAAATAGGCATTTGAGGACACTTATACTATCAAAACTAAGCCCTAAATGAGTCAAAATCAAACACTCATCAACCGTAGGTGTGGTCCATGGTTGGCATTCCTAAGCTTGACTTGAGGTCCAGACCCACGACCTGACCAACAGATCGTTGGTCTGACCAACAATCCGTAGTTGGGGGTTCGTTGGTCGAGACCCCAAAAACCATGTTGTTGACCACGAACCACGGCTCACTAGGATGGGTCATGGGTAGACCATGGTCCGTTGATTGGGTTTGTAGGTCGTGGCCTGGCGGTTATTTTTAGGGGCAATTGGGTCTTTTTCAATTCTAATTAAATCAAAGTGGTGTCATTTTTCCTAATTCTAGGACACCCATATAAGCATTTTTAACCCCCAAAACCCCACATTCAACTCATTCTCTCAAGTCCCAAAAGAAAATCCTCTCAAATATTCTCTCTCTAGAAGATGGAAGAAGAAGGAAGAAGAGGAAGCTAGGTCAAGATAAAGTATGCATTTGCAAGATTTTGAGGGCATTATAATCAAGGTATGATAGCTGAAGATCCATGGACATCTTCCATCCATGGAGTCCCCTAGAATTTTCCCGATTTGATGAAGGATTCCCCAATTCTAGCTAGGGTTTCTTCATTGTTGTGGGTTATGATGATTATGGATCCAATTGAGTTTATTATGATTGTTTATGATATAATTAGTATACTTACATGTTTTTAGAATTAAATTACATGTATCCATGCCTATTCCGTGATTCTATCCTAGAATTAATATAATTGGGTTGATGTCATGAAGGGAAACTTTATGAGTTTACATGTATCCTCATAGGATTGATGAATTATGATTAGAATTTGTTTGAGAATTAATCTTAGATTATGATCATGAAATCTAGGGCTTGAGAGTAATGCTTATGATAGGAATTGTTAGTAACTGATGTCATTGTTGTGGAAGGGATACTTCCTACATGAATTGCTAATTATGAATGTATAAATGAGAAAAGCTTTCTCACATGAATAATTATAGGTTGAAAGGATTGCACACCTAAAATTAATCTAGACTAAAAGACTATGTAATTGATGAGGCTAGAGGTGATTACCTTTGACCTCCATATGAAAGGATATGAGGTGATTCCCCTACTACTTAGAGTTGAACAAGAGGTAAGTCCTCATGTTCTTATTTTTATGTATGGACATGGAGGCAAGTACCCATGATCCCTATGAAATAATGTGGAGGCAACTACCTGCATTATATGATGAATGATATGGAGGCGTTTACCCGCATCATATGACTAGGTTGTGAAAGCGAGTACCCGCAATCTAAAAGTAAGTAAGGCAAGAGGTGAATATTCATTATCCTTTATAAGCTGGGCAAAGAGGAGAATCCCCATGTCTTTAAAAGGAAGTGTGAAAAATGAGACTATGATGTAAAGAATGAATAACTCGGATTGTGTCTAAAGATGCCTTCCATGTGGTAAGCTTGACTAGTGGCGGATGACCCAAATCTTGACCAAGGACGAGTAAGGTTGTTGGAAAAGTACTCCTTTCTTATTATGATGTTGATTTATTTGCATTGATTATGCTTATGGTTTGTATTGACTAACCAAGATGTTTATGTTGTTTATGTTATCTATCATATTTAGTGCTTGATTGTACTAATACATAATTTGCCTACATTCTTATCAATTGTAGGGTCCGGCTACATTGACACTCATTCTCGTGGCTAGGATCATAATCGCTCAAGAAAGTGAAGATTGGTGAGTCCTCATTGGATTCGAGGATGTAATAACCACTTTCTTTTATGTCCTTCTTTTAAGTCTAGGACTATTTTATGGGTTGTGTCCCTAGGTTATATTCATGATGTTTAGATGGTTTGAGACAATGATGTTAGACTTCCGCTTCATTTTATAAAGACTTTGATTGTATTGAAAAAATTTAAATTCCTGCTCATTTATATTTCTTTATGTTATGATATAATAAATGGCTTGTATGAGGCCTCTCAAGGTTTTATACCCCTTGTTACATCTAGGGGGTACCCCTGGGTCGTGAAAAACTTTGTAATCAATAAACAAGGTTTAGAATGGTTCTAGGATGTCTCAAACCACATCGAGTAGAGTCTTGTTCATAAGTGTGAAGCGCCTCACATTTATGAATGAGAGGCTACTAGATGTTTAGGAAACTTCACTTCTTCATTTCTCTAATTTGTGCCATAGAGTTTAACTCTATAAAGTCTTTCTCCTAATCCTTACACAATGGTTTTAAAGATATGACTACTAGAAGGGCTAATGCTAGAAGGATGTAGGGAGACAATGTGGGTCAAGAAGTTCCTCCCCAAGCTCCTCCTCAAGCTCCAATTGATCCCTTGGCTGAGAATGTAACCAATGCGGAGTTTAGGTTGGCGTTCCAAGTGTTGGCTCAAGTCGTGATGGGTCAAGCCGTGATGGGTCAAGCAAATAGAGAGTTGGTAGCTCCCGTGAACCCAAATTTAGGTATGGCGGCGGCAAGAGTTAGGGACTTTACAAGGATGAACCCTACAGTATTTTATGGCTCCAAAGATGAGGAAGACCCTCAAGAGTTTATCGATGAGGTTTATAAGATACTTGGTATTATGGAGGTGACACCGGTAGAGAAAGCAAACTTAGCCGCTTATCAACTCAAATGGGTTGCTCATATTTGGTTTAATTAGTAGAAAGAGGCAAGGCCTAAAGGAGTGAATCCCATAGAGAGGGAGAGGTTCAGAAGTATTTTTCTTGATAGGTTTTTCCCTCTAGAGATGAGAAAGGCCAAGTTACTTGAGTTCATCAACCTTCGGCAAGGAAATATGAGTGTGAGGGAGTATGCCTTGAGGTTCACTCAATTA
Source organism: Solanum stenotomum (assembly GCF_019186545.1). Lineage (NCBI taxonomy): Eukaryota > Viridiplantae > Streptophyta > Magnoliopsida > Solanales > Solanaceae > Solanum > Solanum stenotomum. The sequence continues at coordinate 28,582,931 of NC_064288.1, forward strand.
TCTAAGTATACTCCTTTTATTGTGGTGGACCGTAGGACCAAGATGAGTAAGTTTGTGTCGAGAGTGTCCAACTTGGTTGTCAAAGAATGCTGCACTGCTATGCTTTTTCATAATATGGACATTTCTCATCCTATGGTGCATGCCCAACAAATTGAGTAAGAAAAGATTAAGGAAAGATCTAGGGAAGCAAAGGGGGAAGAACGGATGATGATAACTTCTCACATTCTAACCCTAAACCCCATAGAGTTACTCTTGTTGACTTGGAAGAACTTGATATGTTAGACTTCGATGTCATCCTTGGTATGGATTGGTTGCATTCATGTTATGCTTCTATAGATTGTAGAACTAGACTTATTAAGTTCAAATTCCCAAATGAGCCTATCCTAGAGTGGAAGGGCGGAAATTCCATGCCTAAGGGTCGGGTTATTTCTTGTCTTAAAGCTAGAAAGATGATCTTTAAGGGTTTCTTGTACCATCTAGTGGGGTGAGGGATGTTGATTTTCAAACCCCTTCTCTTGAGCCGGTCCCTATTGTGAAAGAGTTTTCGAAAGTGTTCCTGGATGATCTACCCGGTATTCCTCCTGAAAGGGAAATAGATTTTGGTATTGACCTTCTTCCGAATACGCAACCTATCTCTATTCCACCTTATAGATTGGCTCTGGTGGAACTTAAGGAGTTGAAGGAACAGTTGGAAGATCTATTAGACAAAGGTTTCATCCGACCAAGCATCTCACCATGTGGTGCTCCGGTGTTGTTTGTTAAGAAAAAGAATGGTTCCCTCAAAATGTGTATTGATTATCGACAGTTGAACAAGGTGACCATTAAGAACAAGTATCCCCTTCCAAGGATTGATGATTTGTTTGACCAACTTCAAGGGGCAAGCTACTTCTCTAATATTGATCTTCGATCGAGTTATAACCAATTGAGGGTGAAAGAGGAAGATATTCCAAAAATAGCTTTTAGAACCCGATATGGTCACTATGAGTTTTTGGTTATGTCATTTGGATTGACTAACGCTCCGGCGTTTATGGGCTTGATGAATAGGGTGTTTAGACAATACTTTGACATGTTTGTGATTGTGTTCATGGATGATATTTTGATCTACTGAAGAAGTGAGAATGAGCATATTGATCATTTGATGATCGTATTGCAAATCCTTAAGGAACAACAACTTTTTGCAAAGTTTAGCAAATGTGAATTTTAGCTAAGATCGGTAGCTTTCCTTGTCATATTGTGTCGAGTAAAGGAATAGAGGTAGATCCTAAGAAAATGGATGCGGTCAAGAGTTGGTTAGACCTCTATCACCTTCAAACATTAGGAGTTTCTTGGGTTTGGCCGATTATTATTGCCGATTTGTTGAGGGGTTTTCTTCTATTGCCTCTCCATTGACGGCTGACTCAAAAGAAGGCTATGTGTGTATGGTCCGAATCATGCAAGAAGAGTTTTCAAGAGTTGAAAGATAGACTTACTTCTGCTCCAGTTTTGACTTTACCGGAAGGTACGGATGGTTTTGTGGTATATTTTGATGCCTTGATGATTAGTTTGGGATGTTTGCTTATGCAAAACGGAAAGGTTATTGCCTATGCTTCAAGGCAACTTAAGGTTCATGAGAAGAATTATTCGACCCATGATCTTGAATTAGCGGCGGTGGTTCTTGCCTTAAAGATATAAAGGCATTATTTGTATGGGGTACATGTTGAGTTGTTCACCGACCATAAAAGACCACAATATGTGTTTAATCAAAAGGACTTGAATCTTTGCCAAAGAAGGTGGCTAGAGTTATTGAAGGATTATGACATGAGTGTCCTTTATCACCCAAGAAAGGCAAATAAAGTAGTGGATACTCTTAGTAGGTTGTCTATCGATAGTGTTGCTCATGTGGATGATGATAGAAAAAATTGGCACGAGATGCGCATAGATTGTCTTGATTGGGTGTTTGATTGGTAGACTCCTCCAAGGGTGGTGTTATGGTCCATAATGGCTCTGAATCATCTTTTGTAAGCGATGTGAAAGTTGTGCAATGTCTAGATCTGATTTTGGTAGAATTGAAAGAAGAGGTACTTAAGAAGTCCGTTGAGGCATTCTCCCAAGGGGGAGATGGGGTGCTTAGGTACCAAGGTTGATTATGGGTTCTAAATGTTGATGAGTTAAGGGATGGGTTCCAAATGTTGATGAGTTAAGGGAACAGATTTTGGCAGATGCCCATAGTTCTCGGTATTCTATTCATCTAAGAGCCACCAAGATGTACTGTGATTTGTGGGAGATCTATTGGTAGAATGGGATAAAGAAAGATATTGCGAGATTTGTGGGTAAGTGTCCAAATTGCAACCAAGTAAAGGTTGAGCAACCAAAACAGAGAGGTTTATCCCAAGACATTAGCATTCCTACTTGGAAGTGGGAAGATGTGAATATGGATTTTATAGTGGGATTTCCACGCACTCGGCGCCAATATGATTCAATTTGGGTTATAGTAGACCAGATGACAAAATCAGCCCATTTCATTCCCGTCAAGGTTTCTTATGTGGCAAAAGACTATGCCAAGTTGTATTCGAGGGAAATGGTAAGATTTCATAGCGTGCCATTGTCCATTATCTCCGATAGAGGTACTCATTTTACTTCTTAGTTTTGGAAGTAATTCCAAAAAGGTCTTGGCACCAAAGTGAAGCTTCGCATGGCTTTTCACCCACAAACCGATTGGTAAGAAGAGAGAAATATCCAAACATTAGAGGATATGTTTAGAGCATGTGTCATCGATTTCAAGGGAAGTTGGGATGATCACATGCCATTTATAGAGTTTGCTTATAATAATAGTTACCATTCTAGTATTGGTATGGCTCCCTTTGAGGCTCTTTATGGGAGGAGGTGTATATCTCCCATAGGATAGTTTGAGGTGGGTGAGGTTGCCTTGATTGGACCCGAGCTAGTTCATGAGGCCATGGAAAAGGTCTAGCTTATTAGAGAGAGGTTGAAGATAGCCCAAAGTCGACAAAAGTCCTATGTCGATGTTAGAAAGAGAGACCTTGAGTTTGAAGTTAATGATTGGGTCTATTTGAAAATCTCATCCATGAAGGGTGTGATGAGATTTGGGAAGAAAGGGTAACTTAGTCCCTGATACGAAAGCCCATATCAAATCTTGCGACGTGTTGGTAAGGTTTCCTATGAACTTGATTTGCCAAACGATTTAGCAATGGTGCATCCGGTGTTCCATGTCTCTATGCTTATAAAGTGTGTTGGAGATCCGACATCCATAGTTCCCCTAGAAGGATTGGGAGTAGATGAAAGTCTCTCTTATGAAGAAGTACTGGTTGAGATTCTAGATCGGCAAGTTAAGAGATTGAGAAACAATGAAGTTGCTTCCGTGAAGGTATTGTGGAGAAACCACTTAGTTCAGGGTTCTCCTTGGAAGGATGAGGCCGATATAAAGTCCCAATATCCTCATATCTTTCCTTCTACTCTAGATTAAGGTAATGAGTTTTATCTTGGTTTGTTATGATTTGAAGTCATGTGTGTTTTAGATATTCCCATGATTTCTTTATGTTTTTCATGTTCATGAAAATTTATGTTTTGAAAGAAAATGAGTTTATGTGATTGATTTTCTCATGTTCTAGTGCGTTGAGTATGAGTTGCCTATAGACTCCATGAGATGCGTTGATTAACATGTTTAGTTATATTTTTTGTGAATGAATTGCATATGAGCTCCATGAGATTGTGTTGAGCATGTTTTGAGATGGAGAAGGTAGTTCCTCCTTGAATATGAAAAATCTGAAAATTTCATGCACATTGGGTTGTTAGATGTAGTTCCTACTCCCTTAAAGTGCATTAAGGATAATTGTCTTGGAGATAAAGTTCCTCCTTAGTTGTGTGCATTTAGATGAGTAGCATGTATGATGGGCTGCTAGTCTTGAGTCTTTTCCTTTAGAAACGTGCTTAGAATCCCATTCGAGGATGAATGATCCCACGGGAAAGATAATGTAACACCCCATATCCGAAAAAGGGCAAACTGCAGATTTCCAGGTGCTGCAGCAGCCAAACCATGATGGCCACCCATGGCCCATGGAGTGGACCACGAACCGTAGGTGTGATCCGTGGTTGGCCTGCACAAGCTTGACTTGAGGTCCTGACCCAGGACCTGACTAACGAATCATTGGTCAGACCACGGTCCGTGGTTAGGGGTCCATAGGTCGAGACCCCAAAAACCATGTTGCTGACCATAAACCACCGCTCACTAGGACGGGCTGTGGGTCAGACTACGGTCCGTCGACTGGGTCCGTAGGTCATGGCCTGGTAGTTATTTTTAGGGACAATTGGGTGTTTTTTGGTTTTAATTAAATCAAAGTGGTGTCATTTTGCCTCAGTCTAGGAAACTTATGTAAACATTTTTAACCCCCAAAACCCCTCATTCAACTCATTCTATCAAATCCCAAAAGAAAATCCTCTCAAATATTCTCTCTCTAGAAGTTGGAAGAATAAGGAAGAAGAGGAAGCTAAGTCAAGATCAAGAATGCAATTTGCAAGCTTTTTAGGGCATTATAATCAAGGTATGATAGCTCTTCATCCATGGACATCTTCCATCTATGCACTCCCCTAGAGTTCCCCAAATTTGATGAAAAAATCCCCAATTCTTGATAGGGTTTATTCAATTGTTGTGGGTTATGATGATTATGGATCCATTTGAGTTTATTGTGATTGTTTATGATTGAATAAGTATAATTACATGTTTTTAGAATTAAATTACATGTATTCATTCTTATGCCATGATTCCAACCTAGAGTTGATATAATTGGGTTGATGCCATGAAGGGAAACTTTGTGGGTTTAGATGTATCCTCATAGGATTGATGAATTATGATTAGAATTTCTTGAGAATGAAGCTTAGATAATGATCATGAAATCTAGGGCTTGAGAGTAAAGCTTATGATAAGAATTGTTAGTAATTGATGTCATTATGAATGTGAAATGAAATTCTCACCTAAGAGGAATCTAAACTAAAAGACTGTGTAATTGATGATGCTAGAGGCGATTACCCTTGACCTCCATATGAAAGGATATGAGGCGATTCCCCTACTCATTAGAATTGAACAAGAGGTGAGTCCCCATGTTCTTATTATGATGAATGGACATAGAGGCAAGTACCCATGAACCCTATGAAATAATGTAGAGGCAAGTACCTGCATTATATGATGAATGATGTGGAGGCGAGTACCCGCATCATATGATGAGGTGTTGGAGGCGAGTACCCCCAATCTAAAAGTAGTAAGGCAAGAGGCGAATACCCATTAGCCTTAATAAGCTAGGCAAAGAGGCGAATCCCCATGTCTTTAAAAGTAAGTATAAATAATGAGACTATGATGTAATGAATGAATAACTTGGATTATTGCTAGAGATGCCTTCCATGTGGTAATCTTGACTAGAGGTGGATGACCCAAGTCTTGACTAAGGATGAGTAAGGTTGCTGGAGAAGTACTTCTTTCTTATTGTGATGTTGATTTATGTGCATTGATTATGCTTATGGTTTGTATTGACTAACCATGATGTTTATGTTGTTTATGCTAGCTATCATATTTAGTACTTGATTGTACTAACGCATACTTTTTCTACATTCTTATCAAATGTAGGGTCCGGCGACATTGACACTCATTCTCGTGGATAGGATCATAGTAGCTCAAGGAAGTGAAGATTGGTGAGTCCTCATTGGATTCGAGGATGTGATCACCACTTTCTCTTATGTCTTTCTTTTAAGTCTTAGACTATTGTATGGACTGTGTCCCAAGATTATATTCATGATATTTATATGGTTTGAGACAATGATGTTAGACTTCCTCTTCGTTTTATAAAGACTTTGATTGTATTGAAAAATTTTAAATTCCCGCTCATTTCTATTACTTTATGTTCTGATATGCTAAGTGGCTTGTATGAGGCCACTCGGGGTCTCATACGCCTTGTTACATCTATAGTGTACCCCTGGGTCGTGACTATTATCCACACTTCATCGCCCTTCTCTTAAAAGTTAGGATCTCTCACTTGTACCACTCATATTTATTGCAGCTAACATCTCAATTCCTCATCTACTTTATGTCAAGTCTACCAGATGACTAACATCATCCCCCTCATGTTACTATTCTTTTGATCATGACGCTCATCTAAAATTCAAGCTTAATGCTTTCTAATAAACCCGGATATCAATATAATTGCTCTCTTTCTATACTAACTTACAACTTCTAGATAAAATTAAGAAACACTCGCACACTACGGCCTCATGACAAGTAGTCAACCTTTATCTCTCAGTCTACATACTTATAGTTTACAATCACATTCCACTTCACAACTTAAGTACTATTTACTCATTCACTATACATCATTGCCTAATTAGTTCTGTAACCCTCTGAATATTATGAGCTTCCTCTTAAAAATCATAAACCTAGTTTAGAGCTATCACCTCATGAATACTCCTACTCTTCTATTGAACACCTACACTTGGTCGTTACTAATACAATGAAACCTCATCAAAAACTCCTTATACTAGTTAAAGTATACTCTAACTCATCCTAACTAGTAACTATTCATCTACCCTTTATCATGAACTCCACACAAACTCATCACTTCTTATTCTACCCATGACCTTACCACTCCGGGTCAAAATAACCATGCATTTGTCACTATAATTCTTCGAATTTGCCAAAATATCACTTGAAATACTCCATCTTCGTCTTGGACTAAATTGAGCTGAAATTTGACCCATTTGAGTCTCAAGTTGCTTTATGGAAACCGAGTGAGATGTCACCATTTGATTTAGAGATGACAAATCAGCCTTCATCTCATTTAGCATTTTATGTGATCCTTCAACTTTATCTAGAATGCAGGCAAGCATGTCCTCGTTTGAAAACATTCGGGGTTGGCATATAATTCCTTCGACTTAGGATAATCATACGGGGACACATAACGATAATTATCGACATTGATATCTCGCCAACCATCCTCACGACCTTTGTTCCAACCTTGATTCTCGTGCAGCTATGGATAGCTCAGACTAGAACCACCGACTTGGATTGCCAAGAAATGCACCTCCTTATTATATATGTCTTCACATTGTGCATCAATTACACTTACGATCTTGTAACCACCCCCCCCCCCATGACTTGTTTTGTTAAGAAATCCATTTTGGTCATCATCTTGGCAATGTTTTCATCATGTTATTGGTTTTTTGTCATTTGCTCTTTTTCAAACATACATTTAGAGGAAACACCTATCTTCCTTTGTATACCATGCGCAATTTATTTTTGTCATTTCGTCAAGAAATTCCGATGCTATGAAAAAGGGTTGTCTCATAATTCCGCATTGAATGAGTTGATCGGCAACATTGTTGTTGAAGGTGTCAAGACTCCGGTAGAAATGTTCAAGAGAACACAATCTGGCAGCCCGTGAGTAGGGCATTAGATAACCATCTTTCAAAATCTAAACCACATTTCATGAATAGGCTCACCATCCAATCGCATAAAAAATTCTGAATTTGATCTCTTAGTCTCACCATTCTTGATGGAGGGAAAAATATTTCATAGAATCCATCTATGAGTTCCTCCCAAGAAGTGATAGATTCCCTAGGCAATTTGGTCAACCACTTTGTTGCCTCCCCCATTAGAGAAAAGGGAAATAAATGAAGTCGATTTGACTCTAAAGTGATATATTTAAAGGAGAACAGTCCACATATCCACAAAGTTGCGAATATGATCATAAGGGTCCTCGTGAGCAAGTCCCCCAAATAGAAATTTCATTTGCAACAACTGCAACATAGTGATGGTCATATGAAACACCGCATTTCCCACAGTTTGAGGCAATCAAATATCACCCGCAATTCCCAGTTGCTCCATATTAATATCATGCATGTTTTCAAAGTCATTGTTTTTCCCAATTTGACTAGCATTGCTCCCGTTCAAACTCATTTCTTCACCTAGATAAAATAAACAACAAACACACTAATAAGAAAATTCTACTACAATCAAATTATTTCACAAAATCACTTCAACGAAAGAATTCTAAACACCACTTCTCAAAAGCTACGCTATTTTTGATAACGCTCAACTACATTTTTTCCAATACATAGTGTAGGTGATCGTTAGCAAGTATAAACCCAACAAAGAGTTGGGGTCGATCCCATAGGGAGTGATACGCTAGAGAATTCAATTATGAAATAAAGACGTATTCTAATCATTTGTAGGAGTAAGTAACAATGCAACATATACTAAATCACTAAGTTTTAGGGATTCATATCCAATGGGGAGATTCAATAACCAATTTCGAACAACGAACAATAAACACAGAAATTGAACGATGAGACATGGAACCTTAGGAAAGTGAGTAATTGAATGCTAATTTCACTAAATGGGTGGTTATTAATTTCTTAAAGTTGTTGAATCATAATGGGTAGGCTAGGTTTTAACTAGGACAGTCATTTCTCAATCAACTATCGCTTTAATTTGCACACAAGTTCTTCCAAACCTTGATATGCTTAACAAGACAAACCAACCAAAAACCTTAATTAAACCCACTTTCTCAAGCTAGATAGTAAAGATGCACTCAAACCCACTTTCTCAAGCTGGGTTGTGGAGATACAAATCAATATAATCATCAATTGTTCATTCAAGTCTAAACCTCTTTCTCAAGAAAGCATTGAGCACTAATCTAGAACTGAATTTGCAACTTCAATTCATCAATTAAAACATGAATGAACAATTAAACCCACTTCATATCAACAATAAAATCAGCAACTAATAACACCCATAAGCTAGTTAATGAATTCGACTACATGATCACACCCCTAAGGAAAGGGGTTTTTGCCAAACATAGTAAAGAGTAAGAAATCGTTACCAAAAAGATTATCCATTTGAATTAATAACAAACTTCAATACTCAAAGCTCAAGTTAGGATTAGAAATAAAAATCCTCAAAATCAAGATCCAAAATCCCTCTCCTAGAGTGTTCAATAAACTAAGAATGTGTAAAAATCTCTCAAATTGTCTAACTCTCTAAAACTCTTTCAAAAAATTGATTTATACTCTTCAGAAAACTTTCAAAAAATCTTAGCATAGAGTCCAATCGATGCAGTAAGTCGGGATCATTGAACAACTCGGCGATCCACTTAGCTACACATCATCTTGCCTTTTGATTTGTCTCATGAGTCTAATTGTTCTACAACTTTACCTAATCTAGATCATTGTCGTCGATCCATTCGGCTCATCGCCGACCTTTCTCTATGCTTGCTAAGTTGGTTTAGTCCAAGAGCTGCCAGATATGAAGGTTTGGCGAGTTCGAGGCTCACTCGGCGTGGTGCCGAGTAGGTTTTGTGAGCTCTAGCTTCTGTGTTTCCACATAGGAAGGTTTGGTGAGCTGGAGGATCACTCGGCACGTTGCCGAGTAGTTTTTGCGCGCTCCAGCTTCTCTCTTTTTCAGCTTTTCCTACTTTTTCTCTTTGTAGTGTCCTTGCCTTGTTATGAGGCCTTCGTGCTACACATAAGAATATTAACATCAGTTATGAACACAAAACATGCATTAAGGACACTAATTCAGCAAATAACAAGCCCCAAATGAGTCAAAATTCCTGACTCATCACCTGTCATCTGTTAGTAGTTGAGCATTTAATACAAAATAGGAGGATAGGTCTTTCACAAATACAAGACAAGTATAGGCTATATCTAAATACTAAATAAAGACAAAGCATTAGCCTAGCCACCGTCGTACCCACATTTGGGTTCACAGAAACATTAACCTATCTATTGTCTTGGGTCGTCATAACTTGAGATAACACTTGGAAAGTGGCTTTGAATTTCGCATGAGTCACTTTCTCAGCCAAAGGATTAATCAGAACTTGAGCAACCTCAGGCTCCACTTTGTATTTGACCGCATTCCTTCTCACATAAGCTCTTCGAGGGACCATATCCTGAAAGGTCAAACACAATTCACGAGAAGGATCTTTATACAAATTGTATCGATGGCATGACTTTAGAGTAATGAAAGAAGTGGAGTTTCCTAAATACATTGTAGTATCCTATTCATAAATGTGGAACGCTTCACATTTATGCACAAGACTCTACTCAACGCGGCTTGTCAGACATCTTAGGGCCTTAATCTATAACCTTGTGCTTTGATTACAAAGTTTTTCATGACCCAAAGTACACCCTAGACGTGACATGTCATATAAGACCCTCGAGAGTCCCTGCACAATCCACTTGACATGCCTATACACAACATAATAAAGAAAAGCAAGAAATGTCATGAAGTAAAGAGTTTGACATTTAAGTACAAGTCTATCAAAGTCTTTACAAGCCAGCTATTACATCAGAAGGAGTAGTAGGTATGTAACCTATACACCACATACAACATCCTAAAGTAAATACATAGGGAAAACAATAAAGTGACCAAGTCTTCGAATCCACACGGTAATCCACTAGCCACAAACGGAGGGAGAGAAATTATCAAGCCTTACATTAGTGAAACAATGTAGGCACAAATATGTGTTAGTACAGGAGTGTACTAAGTATAAAGTATATGCATGAAAACATAAAACATGATCATAAGGGGAAATAATTGAAAATATGAAATGCATGACCAACCTAACATAGTAAAAACCTTGAGAGAATAATCATAGATCATGAACATGGTAAATGCATCTTAAAAACATAAGTAAAGCTTCATAAATCATTTGAGAGTAATTTAGTTTTTTTTTGTGGGATATTAGCTTTAACTGACAATAGACCATGCAAACTATACATGAATCCGGTGTAACTCTCACATTGAGAAGGGAGAGTATACTTTCCAAGGTAGAACTAAGTATCATGCCATATGTTGTATATGGATCCACTAGCTAGGATATTGAAGGAAAACCTATGGGGGGACGTAGTTTTGAACTAGAGGTTTCTACTAGAGACTACCCTATTTGAGCCTCCACTTCAAAGTCCTCTCGGTGCTATGTTAAATCCCAACAGAATAGTCATAAATAATAAATACCTTTATCCATGGAAAATTACAATAAGTTTCTAATTTAAGCTAAAACATTGTAGAGTAGCTCAATAAATCTTGAATCAAGTATAAGTGAGAAAATCTTTGGGAGTTAAGTCTAAGTTGGCAAGTAGGCTCACTCTTCTCAGTATGGGAGTTATATCAGATTTCATGTTATAGATTACATGGTCTATTATCGTTTAAAGCTAATATCCCACAAAAAACTATGATTTTCCCTCAAAGCTTTCATTATGTCTCTTCTTATTAATGATTGACCTTGTCCTATGGTTTACAACTTTGCTTTAAAAGTTTTACAATTTGTTTTACTCGACCATGCATTACTTCTTTTTAAGCCTACAATGATAGCATATCCATTTTTATGTATATTTATTCATTCTTAGTACATTCCATGTACTAATGCATACTTGTGCCTATATTGTCTCAAATATACGGTCTGACGCTCCTTTTCAGACTTTGTACGTGGTGTATGGGTTACGTCCCAATTATTCTTTTGATGTTCTAGAATGGTATGTCAATACATTGTTATGATTTCGCATTCATGTTCAAAATCTCTTTTATGATATAAGACATCTTACTTAAACTCTCTTATTATATATTCTGTTGTGTTGTATGTATGTCAAGTAGCTTGTGTATGGCCTCTTGGGTTCCTACACTCCATGTCACATCTAGGGTATAAATCATGATAAACTTTGTTTCAGAGTACAATGTTTTAGAAAAGGGTCCTAGAATGTCTAAAAAGCTGCCTTGAGTAGAGTTTTATTCATTAGTGTGAAGCGTTCCATATTGATGAACAAAAGATTACAAAGCCTTTAGGAAACTTTACTTCTTTCACTACTCTATAGTCGTGTCGTAAGAGTTTATCTCTATAAAGGTCTTTCTCCTAATCCTTGTCTTGTGCTTTTCAATATATGGATCCTCGAAGATGTTATGTGAGAAGGAATGTGGTTAATGATGTGGAACCCGAGGTTCCTCAAGCCCTGATCGATCATTTGTCCGAGCAAGTGAATCATGCCGAATTTCAAGCCGCTTTCCAAGTATTATCTCAAGCCATGATGGCCCAAAACAATAGAGAGGTCATTTCTCCCATGAACCCAAATGTGAGTGCCACGGTGATAAGGGTAAGGGACTTCACTAGGATGAATCCTCTTGAGTTCCATAGATCACAAGTCAATAAGGCTCCTCAAGAGTTTTCTAATGAGTTTTACAAGATAGTGGAGATAATGGGAGTGTTAGTGATGGAAAAGGTTAAAATGGTTGCTTATCAACTCAAGGGTGTCGCTCAAGTTTGGTTCAACTAATGGAAGGAATAAAGGGTTGTTGATGCGGATCCTCTTGATTGGGAGAAATTCAAATAGGCTTTCCTTGATCGATTGTTTCCTATTGAGATAAAACAAGTGAAGGTGCTTGATTTCATTAATCTTCGTTAAGGAAATATGAGTGTGATAGAGTATGCTTTCAATTTTACTTAATTTTCTAGGTATGCTCCTACTATGGTTGTCGACTCTAGGGCAAGGATGAGTAAGTTTATGTCGAGTGTGTCTAAAATGATGATTAAGGAGTGCCTTGCCACCATGCTAATCAAGGAGATAAATATCTGTCGTTTGCTGACACATGCCTTACAAATCGAAGAGGAAAATATAAAGGAAAGGACTATGGAGTCCATGAGGGAAATGATCAGTGATGGTCACTTTTCTTTTTCTAGGTTCGGTGGATATGGACGTTCACAATTTTGGCAAAAGTTCTTTGGTCAAGTTTCTTCATATGATCTGGCTCCTAATTTCAAGAAAAATAGGGTGTCTAACCCTAAACCTCAAATAAGTGGTGGTAGTGGATCTATTATCGTCAAAAATATGGCAAGAGTCACTCGAGAAAATGTTTAGTCGGTACGGATGGTTGGTTTGGTTGTGGGAATAGTGGTCACAAAGTGAAAAATTGTTTGTCGCAAACTAATAATGGAAAGGATGGTAGGGAAACTCAGCCTAGTGGTTTTGGTTCGGGTGCTACATGCTAGTATAGGTCTTATGCACTTCAAACTCAATAGGATAATGAGAGTTCTCCGGACGTAGTGATTGGTTTGCTGAAAGTCTTTCATTTTGAGGTTTATACTTTGTTTGATCCGGGTGATACATTGTCTTTTGTTACTCATGTGGCTTTGAGATTTGAAATTGGTCCTGAAATCTTTTTTAATTCCTCTTTAGTTGCTAGGAAAATAATTTCTAAGGGTCGCATTTATCATCTTGTTCAGGTTAGAAATATGGATTTTGAAGCCCCTACTCGTAAGGCAGTTTCAATTGTAAATGAGTTTTTGGAAGTGTTTTCCGATGATTTTCTCGATATACCTCCTGTAAGGTAAATAGCCTTTGGTATTGACCTTCTCCCGGATACGTAGCCTATCTATATTCCTCCTTACCATATGGCCCTGGTAGAACTTAAGGAATTAAAGGATCAATTGATTTTTTTTGTTAAATAAGAGCTTTATTAGACCGAGTATCTCTCTATGGGGTGCTTCAGTGTTGTTTGTTCGAAAGAAGAATGGTTCGCTCTGAATGTACATTGACTATCAGCAATTGAATAAGGTTATCATAAAGAATAAGCATCATAAACCAACGATTGATGACTTTTCTTATCAACCTCAAGGAGTGAATTACTTCTCTAATATTGATCTTTTGTCTAGTTATCACCAATTGAGGGTGAAGAAGAGTGACATTACTACGACAACTTTTCGAACTTGATATTATCACTATGTTTTTAGTGATGTCTTTTGGTATGACTAATGCTCTGAAGACATTCATGGATTTGATAAATAGGGTCTTAAAGTAATATCTTGACATGTTCGGGATTGAGTTCATTGATAATAATTTGATTTATTCTTGGAGTGAGGATGCGCATAGCACTTGCATATAATTAGGTTATGGGTTAGAGGTCATGAAACATGGATTTTCGGGCTTATAAACTTCTATGCCTCAGATTTATTTGACTTGGGATTCGAGAGAGCATGTTGTTTATTTTATTGAGGAGGGTTTAATTTTATTAGAAATTGTACCATTTTCTTGGGATTTTAGCTTTAAAGAGATTTTTCACCTTATATTTATTGATTTTACCATTGAAACTATTTTATGATGGAATCTACCATTTTATAAGATTTCATCTTTGTGAAAGAGATTGTTCTAAATTTACTAATTTCTACGTCTCTTTGGAAGATGTACTAGTTCTTGTTTACTCATGGCCCGAGGTGTTATTTCGAGTTTTACTTTCTGATGATAAGTCTGAGCTGTGATTTTGGATGGCCTACACATTGAATTTCAAGTCTTATTGTTAATGAATCTATAGTTGAGCAACAGCGAGTCTGCAGAATGTCTTAGGGCGGCTATGAGCATCCAACAAGGTGATTCTGGGCCTTTACCTTTATTTCATATGTAGTTGAATGGTAACAGATCTACGAAATATCTTGAGGAACCTATGGGCCGCCAAGGAGATGATTTCGGGGATTTTTATTCTATGCATTGTCCACATATGGATTGCATCATCTCACGTTGTATGTTTGTTTGTGATTTACTTGTGTATTTAGTGTGAACTATCTCTTATTATTGTTATTTTAGCTATCATTGCTTGTGAGTATGATTCTAGTCAGTTATTAATTCACAGTGGTAGCCCTATCATGCCTCTTATATTTATATAGTTTCTTTCTAAGTTCGGTCATCCTATAAAACATACTGAATACCCCATAATTTGGTATTCATACTGCACTTCTATGTCTTTCTGTAATGTAGCGCACAGTACAAGCAACAGTCGCTGACTTTTGATAATTTGAGGTCGTCATTGCTTGGATTATGGTGAGCTCTTAGAATCCAGAGACTTGATGATTTCCATCTTTTTTTTAATTGTATACATGGTTGTATCTTGATTAGGTAGATGTGTTGGAATTTGTATATATTTGTCCTTCCTAGTCACTTTCAGACCCTTATATTATATTTTGTATCGTTTTGTATATATTTATGTCATGGGCCCTTTCTTATCTCATTATTTCTTCCGTGTTAGTTAACTTTAGTTTTATTTATCGCTTGTTGTTTCGGTATTGACTTCCTATTGAGGGTTCATGGTAGGAGCCATCATGATTCGATTTTGGATTGTGACATTTTGGGAACAAAGCTCTAAGTTATATGAAATATGTTATTTCCTCTTCTTGAATGATTCTTTAAGTTATTGAAATTTACAAGTCTAGCATAATATCAAACAACTATTCATAAATACTTTGATTGATGTCATTCATTATCAAGAAATCATATCCGGTGGTGTTGGTCTGGTGCCTAGTCGTGAACCAAAGGATGCATTTACATATATGTCAGCTATGGTTTTATTACTTTGTATACATACATATAGATATACATGTGGTTTGTGGATTTATTATTTCACCTTCAGGGCTATGCAAAATGCCTTTGGACTATGAAAGTGGAATATTTATGATTTACCTTCAGGCTATACATGAAATGTCTTTGGGTTGTAAGGATTACATATTTATTATTTTACCTTCGAGGGTATGTAAGATTCATATGGGTGAGTGCCTTCAGACTATGAATGTTTCCTTTGGGGTTATGCATTTATACTACATTTATTATCATTACTTATAATGGTAGTAAGATGTCATTGATAGTTGTGTACAAAGACTTAAGCGTTATGTGTGGTTGTTATTGCTAGTGTTATGTGTTGAGGCAGGGATAAGTAGGGCTATGTCATATTGTTACATTATTTGTTAGGTTATTCCCGATGTACAATGGTTTTAGTTTCAGTGGTGTTGTTCAATTATTTTATCGTCAAACATACTCGATACATTATATTGTAATAATGTCCCTTTTTTGGGGCATTGCATTTATTCTTGTAGATTGATAGGTAGACAGAGGCCCTCATTGTGCATAGTTGAATTCTGTAGATGATTGGTACACTCCGTTCTTCCAGGGGATGTTGAGTCTTGAGTCTTGAGTCTTATTTTAATTTGTGTAGTTAACTGTAATCCCCAACTTTGTGGTAGTGCTTACGATCTTATAGATTTGTGAACACTATTACGGGTCTTGTAAATCAGGTGTGGCGTTGCTGACCTTGTTTTTAGCTGACGTTTTTTTTATTATTTTGACCTCGTAATCCTTATGTGTATAAGTATATTTCAGTTATTTACTCTTATAGCATGTGTTGAGTATGGCGGCCTTGTCGGCTAGATTTCCTATGGATTTGAGTCTTCAAATTTTGTGGTTTCTATTGGTTCTCTTAGTAAAGTGAGGCACCGGTGCCGATCGCGCCTCCCTAGTCACATGCTAGAGTAGTAGCTCTTGAGATGTAGGTAAAGTAGAAGGATGATCCTTTTCTAGCGAAGGAGTTGGGCTAACTTTGGCACCACCAAGTTTTATTGTTACGCATGTGCTTCAGGATACTATGGCTAGCTTATTAAGATTTTTGTAGAGAATTTACCACAACCTAGATGGTTGTTTCTAGGTATTCTTTCCAACACGTAGTAGATCATGCCAAGGAGGTTTATATGATATGTCTTCAAGACTATAGTGGTCACAACAAGAGGTTTATAAATCTGGTAATTTTAGTGGTAATTAATCTAGAGGTAGAGCTTATTCATACAAAGGTTACCATTCTCAATAAAAAAAAATGGACCCTTTCAGGCAACTTTGCAGACATTAGAGGGTTGTTATGATTGACATGGTAGTCACAACTTAGGATAAGTATCTCGAGTTCATTCCAATTTTTCGATCTCGGAGGACATTTTTATTTATCCGAACCAACTCAATACTCCATGACTGAGAGAGAGTATTATGAGTGTAAGCCTACTAAGCCTAAATGACCAACCAAATTAAAAAGATGAATCCATTGATCCCAAAATTGAGCTTTGATTAGTCTATTATTTTACTAGACTATTCACCTTTCCAATTATTGAGTTTGAATCTATGTACCAACCCAAGTCCCTCATTGGAAATTACGGCTCAACTCAGGCAAATTGCCTAAGTTGAGGGTGGTTACTGTAAGGGTGCTGAAGAAGAAGTTGGGTATGAAAAGAACAAATTGTTCTTTGAAATAGGTTGGTTGTGCCATGTGTTGAAAAAATAAAAGAAGAGTTGAAAAGGAAAGAAAGTGTGAATGATGACTAAAAATGAAAGTCGCACCCATATCAAAGGGATGAATTAAAAAAAGGAGGAAAAAAAAAGAACAAAGAGTAAGGTCAAGAGATGGAATGTTAGTCTAGTGTCAAGAAGGGTTAAGTCACTTGTTCCCAAATCTACCAAATTCGACTTGAACCCTACATTGCAAGCTGAACAAAATCCTATAATGATCTTGAATTAATCGTCAGAAAGCAAAGGTGTAGAAAATAAGAGCAAGTCTATGATATTGTATGTACATTGTTTGAAAGTCTGTGAGTGTGAGTGGAATTGTTGCATCTTGAATTAAATACAATATAAGTGTGGAACCTCTTTGTTGTGAGTAAACTAGGGAAGCATTAATTCCATGATTGTTGGATGTAGGTTTGTGTGTCACTTGTGTATGCATAGTTGTACATTGATCGCATGATATCATAAATAGATCATTTAGTGTCACGTTAATATCTTTGAGTTGAATGTAGTTGGTTTGTGTTGGAAAGAAAGGTAGAAGCTAAATTTGCATGAGAAGTATGCCAAGTGATTGCCATAACTTATCCTAAGGCTCTTGTACTTAGGTGTATTTGTTAGTGTAATCTTGATGCTTGAGGACAAGCAAACGTTTTAAGTCGAGGATGTTAATGTGCCAAGGTTTTCGACATTTAAAAAATATAAACTTTGTGTGTTATTAAGTGTGTTAATGTAGGTATGATGTGCTTTAGTTTGTTGTTTAGAAAAATAGGTCTCCGAAGAAAAAGCATGGAATGTGAGGAAGAATGAGCCAAGCAACCCTTGGGCATTTTTTAGTGCGAGTCATAGTATCATTCGAGTCATATGTCATAGTATGAGTCGTACTGATTGGCCATGGAAAACTTCAAACATTGGGTGGTTTTGAAACTCATGTTGCACAAGTCATAATACAAATCGTGCCTTCAAGGTATGAGCCATATTGAGGAATTCATGAAAAAGTGAACAAATAATTTGGAACAGAGGGAGTACTAACTAACTACGAGTCATGTACTGCTGACTGATTTCCTAGTTTGTTTAGGATAGGATTTGTGTTTTTATAAATATTTTTCCTAGAGTTTTATTTACATGTTATGTACTTTATTTTTTAGAACTTGACTTTAGCAATTTCTTGTGACATACTTCGGTTGACTTTTCAAGTAATTCAATACATTCAGTCTTGGATATTGATTTTATTTTGATAATTCAAGGTTCCGAATTACGGTTAATCTTCTTGTAAATTCATAATTATGTTTTTAATCAGAAATTTTGATTATGTTCTTGCATATATGAATAGCTAAATTTTACAATTAGGGTTGTAGAAATCATGATAAATTAACTAAGTAAGTTTACATAAAAGTGATTCTTGAATGGTGTGCATGCATATGTTGTTATTCTCTTCGGAATGATTGTTTATAACGGTGGCAAACGTTATAACTCGTCTTAATTTTTAACTTGCTTATTAAAAGAGGTATAGAACAAGAAAATATATTAACAACGGAGATTTGAGGCTTTTAATCCTCATCTAATAACTTATGTTGTAAAAGATAAAGCTAATCTGAAATAGAGGTAAGGGCTAGAATTCAAACACTCAAAGACCATAAGATATTTAGAGTGACATGCATATATATAAGGTTGAACAACGTTTTAAGTGTACCAAAATAGATCACCAATACAACACACTTGCTGAGTTATGAAATCATAGGGAACACAGTCCTTGTTTATTTTCATAATTAATTCAAACAAATATTTGATAAACTGTTGATTGTTTTTACAAACCCCCTTCGGGAAATAACTGACTAAAAGATCACATAAATGCATTGATCTGGTTTCTCGTCATATTCCCTATGGGATCCATCACAACTTAGTTGGGTTGAATATTTGAACAAAGATCTCTTTATACTTCATTGTTGGGTGTATTTTGGGCGTATAAGTTGTATACCCTTGTTTCTGAAGACAATCTGTTTTTCCCAAATTTATATCTTGTTGATTTTGTCCCCAGATCCAACCTTGGTTCCCATAGTCTTGATGACAAGTCCCTTGATTAGGACCTCATCTAGTAGCTTATGATTTGGAAATTGAACTTGTCTAAAGAAGATCATTAAGTGGTGTTACTGCTATTTATATGATATTGACTCTAGATATAAGAAGAAAAAGAATAGAGACAATAGGAGAGGGAACTAAAGATGGAAAAGAATTAATTTTGGAGGGGATATTTGTATGAATTTTTTGTAGGATTATGTGGATTTAGTTCGAAGGTGTTTGGATTGGCTTAAAAGTTGGTCAAACCTACTTTTAAGTCAGTATTGACTTCTGGAAACTTTTGGCAAATATAAAAATAACTTTAAATAAGTCAAAAATGACTTAAAATAAGTTATAAAGTATTTGACTAGGTTAATAAACTTAAAATTAGTTAAAAACCAAAAGTAGGTATCCCCTACTTTTTATTTTTTGACTTAAATAATTTAAGTTTGACTTTTTATTTTTGACTTAAAAGCTACTTTTTTTAAGTCAAATAGATGCTAAAATCTTCAAGTATAATGGATGGATTCTCGGGTGATTTCCCATCAAGGAGATGAATTGTTTAATTTATTTCTACAACAATTTATCTTTTAAGAACATGCACAAAATTATTAAATAAAACATGTCAATTTTTATAAAATAAGTAGACATAATGAAATGATTGAGCATGAAAGTATTAGACCAATATTAAATAAGCTTTTAAAGATAATTATTTTTATAAATAATAAGGGTGAATAAATACAAAGGGGGTAGTAAAATGCCTTTGCAAGTGACAAATGATATAATGATAATTATGTGATTTATTAACAACAGAATGAAGCATATAACATATGTTTTAAGCATGGAATTTTATAAAAATAAACTGAAGCTCCAAAGAGTAAATTCCAAGAAATGAGAAATAAAATTGTGTGTCACCAAACATATGTTTAATTTAACTCACTTTTTTTATTCGAAAATCAAAACTCACTTCTTTAAGCTTGCAACAAATGTTGATTTTTTATGGTATTTTAATTTATTTCATTAAATCGAATGTATAGTAATTGCTAAAATTTTAAGCTTTTTTTCAAGTATTATACTTCAATTATTATGACAAATTTGAAATATACTATTGTACAATAATTAAGAAAAAAAAATAGAAGAGAAATTTTATCTTAAGTTTGTCTAGTGGCTACCTGTTAAATATTTTTTTAAAACTAGGTATAAATTAACTGGTAGTGTCCAAATAGGATGTCCCGTGAAATTTACATGAAGAAAAGTTGAAGAATTATATATATATATATATATATATATATATATATAGACTAATTATTTTTACAACATGTTAAAATGGAGGCAAAATATGAATAGTAGTCAGGAATCCACAAGCAATATAATTTGGATTAATTATTTGGATGAGTCCTTTTTAATAAACAATTACTATTTATAAATATACTCTCTAATTATTACCATCTGTAACAATCTATAGCAATACTATTTATTTTATTAAATTTTTCACTCTTTTCTTTTCTCTTTCTCCCTTTCCTTCTGTTGCTCTTTCTCCTTTTCCTTCTCTCTCTACACTTTCTTTCAGCCTCTCAACACTGTGAAAAACGATGGGCTTCTAACAAAGGCCAAAGAACTAGGATTTATATGTCATACAAAGAGAAGTTAGGATTATTTTTACAGACCGAAAAATATGAACTTCTCTCTTTGCTAGAGAAGTTTCAAGAAAGTGATTAAAAAATAAAATTGGATTACTATTTCATTAGAGAAAGATATTGTAACAACTTCGGTTTGAATCTATTGTATTATTTTTTAGAGTTATCATTATCGAAGATAAGAAACAAATTTTAAAAATTTTGCATTATAGCACTGAAGTTTGATAATTCAGTGATTGTTATTTCAACAATTGTGTTTATACTTGATGAATTATAAGAAAAATATTATTGAATTGTTGTATCTACATTATTGCGGAGATGAGGATGTTGAGATGGATGTGTGGGCACACTAGGAGCGATAAGATTAGGAATGAGGTTATCCGGGAGAAGGTGGGAGTGGCCCCTGTGGTGGACAAGCTGAGGGAAGCGAGACTGAGATGGTTTGGGCATATGAAGAGACGATGCGCAAACGCCCCAGTGAGGAGGTGTGAGGGGCTGGTTGTAGAGGGTACGTAGAGGGGTAGAGGTAGGCCTAGGAAGTATTAGGGAGAGGTGATTAGACAGGACTTGGCTCAGCTTCACATTACCGAGGACATGACTCTAGATAGGAAGGAGTGGAGGTCGCGTATTAAGGTTGAAGGTTAGTAGGGTTAGCGTGTTGTCTTTCCTTGCGAGGGTATGGGTTGGTAGCGTTTGTAGTAGTCCTAGCCTGGCACTTGTAGTTCTTGTCTGTGATCCTATAGTCATATGTTGTTTACTGCGTTTCACCTCTCACAGTATTTTCTTGATGTTATTGTCTCCGTTGTTGATTATGCACTATTTTTCTTATTGGATGTTATGTTTTATATACTGTTTCCTCTTCTTTTACTTGGTTTGGATGTACTTGAGCCGAGGGTCCTTCGGAAACAGCCTCTCTACCTCCACGAGGTAGTGGTAAGGTCTGCGTACACTTTACCCTCCCCAGACCCCACTTTGTGGGATTTCACTGGGTATGTTGTATGTTGTATGTATATTTATACTTGATGAATATTGGAAGATTTGAAGATGTGAAGGTTTAAAAATTTGAAGATATGAAGATTTGAATATATGAGGATTTGAAGATATAAAAGTTTGAAGATCTACACATATGATTTTGTCAAAATTATATTAAAATTAGAATGATGTTGGCAATATGTATTAAAAATGCATTATGTCTATATTATAAGGGATCGTTTGGTAGAGTGTATTAGGAATATAATGCATGCATTAGATGTGTGTATTAGCAATACTTTATTTGGTACACTTTTTTATGCCATGTATAACTAATGCAAGCATTAGTTATACACTCTATTGTGTATTAAGTTGTGTATTACTAATACCAAACAATTCTAGGTGTTAGTAATATATAGCATTTTAACACTTGCATTAGATTAAATAATTACAAAACTACCCTTAAAGTCTTACATTTTCTTTGTTGTCATAAGTTTTTATTTTTATGTTGATTTATTTTTTAGTGTCTTTTAATTTATTGGTGCCTTAATAGGCTTTATGGCCTCTTAAGTATCTTTAAAAAAAACTAATTTAAATATAATTTAATCAAAAACTTTACTATTGTGACCATAAATTTTAAGCAGCCCACTGCCTCACCCCAACTTATTAACTCAAAAAAACAAGACTTATTCTTTTTTCACATCAGCTATGCTTTTCTTAATTAGTAGTACATAAATTCATCCTTAAAATATGATTAAAAAAATGAAGGTAGAATTTTTTTGTTGTAAAAGAATCTGATCTTAGTTGATTTAGTAATAATTAGATGTGAACAAGTAAATTACTATCTTTTTCTTGAGTTGATTGCATTACTTTCCTGTATTTTATTAGTATTTGATGACAACCTAAATGCTTTGTTTTTAATGTAGACAAAAGAAATTATTTGCCAATTTTTTACAAAAATATTTTGACTCAATAGTATAACTAATTAATATTATTTTTGAAAAAAGAAAAAGAAGAATGAAGAGTTAATGATGTTTTAGCAAAGAAATATTTTTTGATGTTTTAGAAAATAACTTTGTTGCAAAGGAAGTGCACAAATAAAAAAAGTGTGAAGGGTATTTTTGTAAACATATATTTTTTTAATAGAAATTATGCAAGATTTGTTATTTTTAATACATCAAACCAAATAATATATAAGAAATAATGCTTGCATAACTAATGCAGGCACTACTAATGCAAGCATTACTAATGCACCATATTTTGCATTATTCTTATACACTCTACCAAACGACCCCTAAGTGTATTATACTTTATTTGGAAAAGGGCGGAAAATACCACTGAACTGTTTGAAAAGGTTTAAAAATACCCCTCATCCATCTATTTGGCTAAAAATACCCCTCAATCCACATATTTGGCCTACTTTTACCCTTAAAAATTAACAGCTTTTTAATTTATTTTTATTATTATTATTTATTACATGGAATCTTCCTATTGGATAAAAAAACCCCAATCCATCAAAAAAAATTCCAACAGCCCCGCTCTATATCCCTGCCCCATGAATGTAACGATCCAAACCATCATTATTTAGGAAAATCAAAATTTGAAAAAATTATGGGCCATTGTCCCACCAGAGTGGGCATGTTACCGCTACGGCGGCGGCACCAAGGCGGGGTAAGTTGGCGCCATAGAGGGATAAGTGAGGTTGAACATAAATAATGCGAAATTCTATTTCTCCTTCTTCCTAAAATACCTAATTTAGTCGTAAAACACCTTTAAACTCCCCCCTCCCCAAAAAAAAAGTTGTTGCAAGCGTGGAAATAAGGGAGAGAGAGATTTCTAGCGTGAAGATGTCATTGGATTGCGAATTTCCGGTCAATTTCACCATCACGAATTCCGAAAACAAGAATCAAAGACCAAAACTCCGTACAGCTTCTTGGCGCCCAGGTATGCTAGGTTTTTTATAATTGAGTAGTTTAAATCAGTGCTCACTGCATAATATATGTAAATTGATGGAAGGATTTATGTGTTGGCCTTTGTGCAGCGAATGATTTATGATTAAAACCCTAGAAAGAAGCCTTAGTCGATGAATTAGGGCTGAATATGGTCGAATTAAGGTTTGCATGATGTGCGTTGATGAATAATCCATTGTGAGGGTGGTGATCCGATGATTTAGTGATGTATGTTGTTCTTGCTTCATTGTGATATGTGTTGGTATACGAATGTTGCATTATTGATCACACTTGTTGTAAATAAGGATATATGAATGACGAACACCATGAATCATGAATTGTTTTATATGATTATGAAGATATACTTGTAATTGTGATTGTGGTATGTTGAGTCGATCGGTTGCCACGTTCCGACATAACTAACTTGGATCGGTTTCCACGTTCTGATATAACTAACTTGGATCGGTTGCCACATTCTAGCATAAGTATGGATCGGTTGCCACATTCCGGCATTATTATTGGATCGGGTACCACGTTCTGGTATGCTAACTGTTTGGATTTGGGTTCTATGAGAGGACCAATGACTTGTCATAATTTTGTAGCTTGAGGAATGTGAAATGCGTTGTTGTTCTTCATGTTGATGATATTGTATATGTTCCATATATGCATGTGATTATATTGTTGTATTGGCATATATTTGATTATTCTTGTGTTAAGCGAACTTGTTGGGTATAGTGGAAGGGTAAAGTGTTCAAGGGGCTAGTAAGGGATAGCAAGGGCTATTTGTGTGTTGTAATGGCAAGAAGTAGAGGCAGAGTATGTGATGAAATATACTAGGTGGATTTCACCTTGGGGAAAGAGATTAGGTTAGTGGGTATGATGTGAGAGGTTAGTTGAAATACAGTGTGGTGGTTAATTGGGGATTTGTTAATGTGTTAGAACGGTTAGGCTATGATCAAGAACCTGGTAAGTAAGTTGACTGAGAAGGTGGTTAGTAATTAGAGTACTGGTGTAAATTGTAGGTATTCTAAAGAGAGGGTAAAAGTGGAGAAGCGAGTGGTTTATTTCATGATCTTACTAGTTGGTTTCATATGTTATATGGTGGGCGTCGGGTTGACCGATAATGCCTACCAGTTCGTGTGTTTGTACTGATACTATTTTTGCTGTCTTTTTGACATAGTCTGGATGCAGGTTGGTGATGTTTCATTAGGTGAAGACGAAGAAATTCTCCGGCAGCTTCTGCTCTTCCTTCCGCGTGGTGTGAGGTGTGCCTTTTATTTATCTTGTCCAGATTTACTCTTAGTAGCTCTTGTACATGTTTTGATTAGATCCATGAGA
Organism: Solanum stenotomum; assembly: GCF_019186545.1. Classification (NCBI taxonomy): domain Eukaryota; kingdom Viridiplantae; phylum Streptophyta; class Magnoliopsida; order Solanales; family Solanaceae; genus Solanum; species Solanum stenotomum. The sequence continues at coordinate 28,607,991 of NC_064288.1, forward strand.
GTTATTACATTACTTTACAAGTTTTAACTAAAAGTGTGTACTAAGGATATTGTCTTAAAAATCTTATTTTTTAAATTTTCCGCATGTTTTTAACTATTGGGATATGAGTGTTCTCCTACTTAGGTGGTAGCATGTAGGTATCCACACAACCCGATTGGGTCATGACAAATTGGTATCAGAGCCTAGGTTACCGGTCTCCCAGTACAAGAGCAAAATGTGGACTAGACTCATGCGGATTGGTGTGTTGACATCCATATCTAATCCTCAGGAAGCTAGGAAGCATTGTAGAAAATTGTTCCACTCATTCTCTCCTTTCGTACGAAGTGTCACTTGTGGTATGAGTTGAGCCTAATTCGTATCTCAACGAAGTGAACCAAACATCGTGGTCACGCCTGAAGGAACACAAGCACGGTAAATTGAAACTGGGGAGGTTCTAATTGGTATCTGGCCCTAAGGGTTGCGTAATTGCATGGATGACCAGAAATGGTCATCAATGAAGCGAACTAACTAATAATTTGGACTTGACTGTGAGTTGTATCTTGGAAACTGTGAATGTGTGATTCTTGTTGTTTGAATTAACTGCAGATATGAAGTTGTAATTGCTTGAATGTGATGAGGTGGTTGTGTGAGCTATAAATGTTTTAAACCTTGATATGTGCGAAGTGTTGGCTGAGTTGTGGAAATTATTTAAGTGTTACTACTCGAGTATCGTGAAAAACCGTTGAGGGGAGAAATCCTAACTAAGTTGGTGCGAGAATTTAAATAAATTACGGAGTGATTCGTGAGATGAAAATCTGGACGTGCGTCGCAACCAACAAATAATCGAGTGAATGTTTGGGTGTATCCTGGGGATGTGCAGGTGTAACGTTGAATTAATGAGAATTAGTTGGATGTCGTGTCGTTATGATTGATTCGGATTAGCTAATGATTTTCCTACCTTGTAGATTTATCTTAGATTGTTTGGTTAAGCTGAAACCTTGGGGGAATTTTAGAAACACGAAAAGAACCCAGAAATTATTAGTCTGGTTTCTGATCCCGTCTGAGCCGCTGGGGCAGGAATATTCCCGCCATAGCGAGACCGCCAGAGCGGGACAAGGCGAGGGAGAACATCTACCCAACCTCCCATGTTTTCCCTAACTTCGAAAATCAACCCCAAATAGGATCTGAACAAAGCCCTGCAATCCTTTCAGTATTCAGCAAATCGAGAATAGATTATAAAGCCTAGTAATTAATTAAAGGCTGTTTAGAACAGCAAAAACCAGCATCCATGTGCTACAAAAACTTAGAAAAGTCAAGAAGATTAAAACAAGGTTGTCTTAAATTTACAAGCAAAGGGGCAAAATAACAATCCACGTCAAGAACCCTTGGACTGGGTAGTGTCCACATCTGAGTCCAGATCCTCCGGAGGTACCAGGACAGTAATTGCCTCGTCCATGAACGTGAAGTGCTGGAAGTTCCCTTTCTCGACTCGGGGAAGCTCCTGACAGGGGGCAACGCAAGTGAATATGGTGCTCATGGTCTTCCATATCTGAACCAGCAGGCGATCCCTCTCCAAACCTTTCCTCCTCTCCTGACGCAACTAGCGGCGGAGCATCTCAATCTCTAAGGCGGTGCTGGGTGGGGCCAGAGTGAAGTCACCATTGGCACTCCCCAATCTCTCCCGAACGGCAGCCAAATCCTCCTCGACCTATGCCTCATCGTCCGAATCCGTAGCCGCCTTGTTGCGGCTAGCCCTGCCAGTCCTCCTCCTCTTGCTCCTAGAAGTAGAACATGTTCTAACCAGAAGAGGTGAAGGGGCGTATCCATAGGAAGTACCTCGTCATCATCAAATAGTGGCACTCTCGCCCGCTTGCCCAAAGCAATGATAAGACTAGGGAGAAAGAATGCCTTCTTGTTACCCCGGTATAACAGCTTCCACTCGGAAATAATTTGCGCCTGCACGTTTATCTCTATACCCTATATAGTGCACACCACCACCAAGGCTCTGGGAAAGGTCACGTCGGTGCGGTTACCTGATGGGAGAATCCTCCTAGTCACATGTGTATCCACCTCTTAGCATCGGGTGACCAATCTGTGCTAGTAATACCTTCGCAATAGCCCAGTATACCTGATCCTGGCGCGTAGGCTCAACTACAGTGTCCCTCAGCCACTCCAGATCCATCTCTCTTAGCTTGGCCTCGTACTCAGAGTTCGAGACCTCTGGCACCTTTAAAGCCTCATTAATGGCAGTGACATTCAGAGGAATGTCAACTCCCCTGATACGGATGACGGGGTGAGAGTCATCCCATCGCACAGTAGGCAAAATGGCGTAGAACTCCCTCACCCAAGTGGAGCGTGCATATGGAGGAGTCTCAGTCAGTGGAACCCACACAAACTCTACCAGACGAGCATAGAAGGCAGGCTCATTCTCCTCTAACATGTGCAGTACAAAACCCCTCTCACAACAGACCCCGTGTTGCGGTAGTCATGGTGCTTCTCCCAGCTCGCGGCGTCGAGAAACCATACGAAGGGTAAGTGTTCATCATTTTGACCTACCATTTAGAGAGCCTGCAATAAGTTGAATATAATTTAGATCGCGATAGGATAGTCAGGGTAAGGCTAAAAATCAAGAAACGAAAAATTTTGGTGTTAAGGTACAGGCCACTGCCCGGCTTTTCCCGCCACAGCGGCCATAATCATGTCATAATGGGATTATGAAGGCCTTCATAGCAGGATGAAGGCCGCCAGAGCGGCCTTCATCAGGGACGAACACCAGGTGCGACAATGGCGCCTTTTCGTCCCAAAACCTTCGTTTTCGATAGAATTTCAGCAGATCAGAGTATATAAACTATCCTAGGACATAAATAATCAATTATTTTTGCAAAATAACTTCTAAATGAGGCCTAAATTGGATTTTTACACCAAGAGACCCTTCAACTCCCCCACCGGTTTTTGTATCAATTTAACCATATTTTTACGAAATCCTTACGTCCAGGACGTTGTGGGAATGTTGGGGACATAAGGGAAGTAACCATGCTACTTTGTTCTAACAAATCAAGCAACCTACGTCCATTTTCAAAAATGACCCCCAAAAACCATTTCTAATTAATCGTTTAATGTCATGCAAGAGTAGTTAGGTAATCAATGAAGTAAGGAGTGTAAGGAATACGAAAAATTACCTTTGATTTGTCGTCCGGAATGATCATGTCGAGAGAGTTTTTGGGGTGGTTTTTAGTTTGAAAAAAGGAGAATGAGGAAAATATTTCCCCTTTTCTATTTTCGATCTCCCGCCACAACGGGAGATATCTCGCCACAGCGGCCCCGCCTCAGTGGGAGAGTTGCCTCCCTGGCAGGGTCAGGCTGTGTAATTTGGGACGTAAAAATTTCTTTTCTCGAACATTGCATCATATCATAACCGTTCTCTTAAGGTATGGGACCTATCGTAAATTAGGCTTTAGAAACAAAAACCATTCCCTACCATAAATTCATAATGGACGAGTGGTTGGTTAAAAATGCTCCAAGGTAGGGTGCATAATGATCCGTGCATTAGTCGTTCGGGGACGAACGAGGGGTAAATTGGTATCTATTGTAACGACCCGAACCGTCATAATTTAGGAAAACCAAAATTTGGAAAAAATCTGAGCCATTGTCCCGCCAAAGCGGGCTTGTTGCCGCTAGGGAGACGGCGCCAGGGCGGGGTAAGTTGGCACCATAGCAGGATAGGCGAGGCAAAACGTAAATAACATGAAATTCTATTTTCTCCTTCTACGTAAAATACCTAATTTAGTCGTAAAACACCTTAGAAACCCCCAAAAAGCTATTGCAAGCTTGGGAAGCTGGGAGAGAGAGATTTCTAGCGTAAAGATGTTGATGGATTGCGAATTTTTGGTTCCGAAAACAAGAATCAAAGACCAAAATTTCGTGCAACTACTTGGTGCCTAGGTTGGATAGGTTTTTTATGAATTGAGTAGTTTAAATTTGTGCTCAATGCGTAATATATGTAAATCGATGGTAGGATTTATGTGTTGACCTTCGTGCACCGAATGATTAATGATTAAAACTCTAGAAAGAAGCCTTAGTCGATGAATTAGGGTTGAGTATGGTTGAATTAAGGTTTGCATGATATGTGTTGATGAATAATCCATTGTGAGGGTGGTGATTCTATGATTTAGTGATGTTTGTTGTTCTTGATTCGTTGTGATATGTGTAGGTTTACGAATGTTGTATTATTGATCACACTTGTTGTAAATAAGGATATATGAATGACAAACGCCATGAATCATGAATTGTTTTATATGATTATGAGGATATACTTGTGATTGTGATTGTGGTATGTTGAGTGGATCGGTTGTCACATTCCGAAATAACTAACTTGGATCGGTTGTCACGCTCCGGCATAACTAAATTGGATCGGTTGCCATGTTCCGGCATTATTATTGGATCGGGTACCACATTCCGGTATGCTAACTGTTTGGGTTTGGGTTCCATGAGAGGACCAATGACTTGTCATAATTCTGTAGCTTAAGGAATGTGAAATGTGTTGTTGTTCTTCATGTTGATGATATTGTATATGTTCCATATATGCATGTGATTATATTGTTGTATTGGCTTATATTTTGATTGTTCTTGTGTTAAGCGAACTTGTTGGGTATAGTGGAAGGGTAAAGTGTTCAATGGGCTAGTAAGGGATAGCAAGGGTTGTTCGTGTGTTGTAATGGCGAGAAGTAGAGGCAGAGTATGTGATGAAATATACTAGGTGGATTTCACCTTGGGGAAAGAGATTGGGTTAGTGGTAAGAAGGCTTAATATAATGTACTATGTGACCATGGTTGGGTAATGTGACGAGGAAGTATGGGTATGACGTGAGCGGTTAGTTGAAATATAGCGAATGGTTAATTGGGGATTTGTTAATGTGTTATAACAGTTAGGCTATGATCAACAACCTGGTAAGTAAGTTGACTGAGAAGGTGGTTAGTAATTAGAGTACTAGTGTAAATTGCAAGTATTCTAAAGAGAGGGTAAAGGTGGAGAAGCGAGTGGTTTATTTCATGATCTTACTAGTTGGTTTCATATGTTATGTGGTGGGTGTCGGGTTGACCGATGATGCCTACCAGTACGTGTGTTTGTACTGATACTACTCTTGCTATGTCTTTTTTACATAGTCTGGATGCAGGTTGGTGATGTTTCATTAGGTGAAGAAGAAGAAATTCTCCAGCAACTTCTACTCTTCCTTCCACATGGTGGGAGTTGTGTGTAACACCCCTCAAAATGAAGTAGGATAAAGTAGAGCCTCACATGGGTCCTATGCATTAATAACTTGTTAAAATAATGAAGAATAGATTTTTTTAGTCAGTTTTAAAGAGTTTGGAAGTCAAACGTCAAGGGACGACCAAGACGTTCGAAAACTAGCCTTTTATGTGTTGGTGTGTTCTAGTATGTTGTTCATGTTTTTATGGGTTGTTTGGACTCTAAAATCAGTGGAGGTGACCCTAGTGTCTTAATAAATGCTTTTAGGGTCAAAACGTTCGGGTACGACTCCCTGGGACCACCCTAAGGGTCCCCGAGGAGGACCCCAACCCTTGGCTAAGCAAGCTACCAAGGCAGCTTGAAGTTGTTCTTGGAGAGAGTGGCTTCGCGTCACGGACCTGCTCCACTAATGGCCAAAAAGTGGCTCCGTGCCGCGAAGACACCGCAGACTCTACTGTCTCGAATTTAATTTCCAGAAAACTTGTGGGAACACCTCCGCATCGCGAACTTGTTTCCCAACGAAATATGCGAAAATAAAACTCAAGTTAGACTTGTTTAAAAAGGTCCAACTAAGTGAGGGGTAGTTTGGGTACTTTGGGTTATTATTATTTTAAGTGTTTTTAAGTATTTTAAAGGTATTAAAACATTTAAGAGGTGTTTTTGAATTCATTCTTCCAAAATCAAAACCCCAAAGTTCTTTCTCTCTCTAAAGTTCTCTCAAGTTCAAGGAAGAAGAAGGTGGAGAGCTAGGGTTTCAATTGAGGGTTCCCTTCCACCAAATTTCGTTGAGATTTCATCAATTGAGGTATGGTGGCTCTTCATCTAGGACTCATCTTCATCCTAGAGTCAATTTCAAAGGATTTTACAATGTTTTCAAAAAGTGACTAAAAGCTTGTTTTTGAATTCTATCAAGGGTTCTTGCATGAAAATGATTTGAAACGTTTGGGTATGGATTAATTGATATTTGTTTGTGGTTTTTGAATGAAATACTCCATGAACCCTTGTCTTCTACAAAACCCTAAAATTTGCTATGAAGTGGGTCTATTTCTATAAATTCAAAGTTGATGGAATTATGTGTAAAGTGAATGGTATTGATATCTCTTGTGTTGTTTAATGTTTATTAATGATTAATTGTTGATAATGGATGAATTAAGGGTGGTAAGCCTTATGGGTGAAGTATTGGTGATTTTGGCTATGGCTTTGGATTATGGTAGGAAGGCTTGAACTCTCTTTATTGAATTGATTGTTGTTGGTAGGTTGGATCCACCTTTGGTGGAAGTATTATATCTTATTCTTGTATGGTATTATTGTGAATTGTAGTCATGAAGGCATTGGTGAAGTTGTTGTATAATGTGGGAATATTGTATTATTGTGAATTGAGGCCATGAAGGGCATTATATGAGTGTTATTATATTGTTGTGTTATTATACACATATGAGGCTATATGTAAAGTCCTATATGAAGTTATATGTAAAGTTTGTGTGAAGCTATAATGTTAAGATGTTCTAATGGTATTAATGTGATATTGTATAAAGTGTTATTATGCTAATATGAAAGCATGTTTCTCTTGAAATGGTGTTATGCGGTGATGATGGACTATGATGAATCTCTATAAGATGATGTTGTAGCTCATATGCTAGACTTGAGTATCTTGCCTTGTGTCATGAAAGCTTGATTATGTATATGAGTATATGAAGTTTGGTTGGGCTATGACTTAGTAATAGAGCTCTTCCTATAAATGCTAAAAGAGGAATTCTAGGCCAAGACTTGAATTGGTAAGACTTAAGCATAATGCCTTTTCATGAGTCTAGCTTTCCAAAGTAAATGTATAACCTTGAAGGATGGGCCTTAGGGAGATGTTCCCTTCTTGAGTGAAATGATAGACTTAGAGATGGATGGGGCCGGAACAGCATGAGAATCCTTATCTAAGAAAGTCAAATGAGCTATCCTTATGAACCTAGATTGGCTATGAAGAAATGGAGCCTTTCTTGGGATGAGGTACTATGAGTTGGTTGAACTAGAAAAGGAACCCTCTCTAGTACATATGTGATTGAATACTCTATGGAAACCAAAGGCTAAGCACCGAGTGGATGTGGTTAGGATGGTGGCCTAGTTGAGCATAAGATTAGGCACAATGAACATCCTTGGACATCTCTTAAACCATGTGCCAACATGGGTTGCTTTTAGTTCTACCTTTGGCAAGTAGAACAACCTCCATGGAGTAGGATAGACTCCGGATTCCATATCTTGCTTGTATGGTCTATGTCGGTTAAGGCCTATTTCCATCATATGGGATGTGCACTCTAATATTGGATAGGTTCTACAACATGTAGGTAGTAGTATGGGATGTTATCTACACATGGCACGAGTAGGCTTAGAAGATACTAAAGTGAGTTCCCTAAGCCTTAGGGCTATTATGTGATTGTCCCCTATATGCTTATGTGTCTCCTAAATGGATTTTATAAAGAATGTTGACTTAGTATGTTATAATGTAATGATAAAACCCCTTGTCTATGGTAACTCTTAGGAACACTTAGGTGTACATGAAGAGGTTGAATGGGCGGTCACTTCATTATTCACTTAAGTGTGGCTTAGGGCCATGACTTGAGATAGAAGCTTAAATGGTAATGAAGGACTTACTTTGCTATCATGTTTAAGTATGGTACACTTGTGTTAATTGAGTTGTAAATGATGTGACTATGGTCTTAATTGTGAATGGTGACTTGAAATGTGGGTAATGCTTGTGGTTGTAAAGGTTTGTTAAAGAAGGTCTTAAAAACATGCATTCCTTGTAAATGTCTGTTGTGCATATTTTCTTGCATGGTCATCATACTTAGTACTTATTGTACTAATTCCATATTTCTCTATTGTTACAAGTGTAGGTGGTGGAAAGTGAAGAGATCTTTTGAGGAAGCTTGGGATATTGACTCTTCTCAAGAAGCTTGGTATGTCCTCATATATTCTTGGACATAGTTGTTACCTTTCTAGTATTTCCACTTAGACATTGTATAAGACTTATATTTTGTTGTAAAGGGATGTGCCCCTAAGATATTCTATTTGTGTCTAAGATGGTACATGAGACTTAGAAATTCTACTTCGCTACATTTGAAAGATTTTATGAGTATTATGAATTTGTTTTAAAAAAGTGTTTAAATTCCTTATGGTTTTTATTACCGAATGCGATGAATGAATGCTAAGAGACTTGTATTAGACCTCCGAGAGGTCGAGTACGCATGTTACGACTTGGGGGTGCTCCCGGGTCGTAACATTGTGTCTTTTGTTTATCTTGTCCAGATGTACTCTTAGTAGCTCTTGTACCTGTTTATACTAGATCCATGTGAGTTGTTAAATTACTTTACAAGTTTTAATTAAAAGTGTGTCTAAGGATATTGTTTTAAAAATCTTATTATTACATTTATTTTTGTTTTTCTAAATTTTCCGCATGATTTTAACTATTGAGATATGAGGGTTCTTCTACTTAGGTGGTAGTATGTAGGTGCCCGCACGGCCCGATGGATTGGATCGTGACAATGAATCTAGTCCCTATATCTCTGTAATCTATCTGCAAACGAAGAATTCAAAAGAAAAAGTTGTAGCATATGTTTAATGACCAACTGATCATTAGCATTTCGATATTTTATGGAGCACATATACTTACTATAATTTTTATCTAATGCGCTAACAGACAATATCACAAACCCCAAAGCTCTAATTAAATTCAATTAAAACCTTCTATTATTACTTGCATATCCCTTTCAACTTGCTGATCTCCTATTCATACCCCATCCCTATATATGTGTTCTCTATGAACTCCCCATCAATTTGCTTCCTCTACTTTGAAGAAGTAGCTAGCTAGCTAGAAGAGAAGAAGAATAATAATAATGCATCATTGAAGTGAGAGTATATATGACGGGTGGTTCATGCAGTCGATTTTGCAGTCAAATTGGCACTAGTATTACTTTATCTACATTCTCAATGCTCTTCTCTCATAACCACAGTAATACATTTAATGATTAATCCTTTAAACATGATAAATGTCAGAGATGCATGTGTTTAAGAGAGAAAGGATGAGATTCATTATTAGGTTTAATTGGATTTGGGTCATGGGGTTGTGGATATGGATCGAAGCGGGTTGGAAAAAATAGATATAATTTTATACAATAGAAAGATGCCATAATAAATAATAATAGTAATAATAATTTTAAAAGATTTGTTAAGTTTTGAGGGTAAAAGTAGGTCATAAAGATGGATTGAGGGGTATTTTTAACCAAATAGATGAATGAGGGGTATTCTTGAACCTTTTCGAATAGTCTAAGGATATTTATGGCCCTTTTCCGTACATTATTTTGGTTGACTTCACTAAAAAGGAAGTGATGTATGCAATATGTATTGTAAATGAATTGTTAATGAATAAAACATGTATTATATGTGTCTTATAAATTGTGTTGATTTGTATCACTAAGAACATGAGTGATGTTTGCAATATGTACTAAAAATATATTGTACATGTATTATAAGTATGCTACCTAAATCATTTGGTTGGTATCACTAAGAAGAGAGAGAAGTTTGCAATATGTATTATAAATGTATTATTCATGAATAAAATTTATATTATATGTGTCTTATAAATTATTTTGATTTGTATCACTAAGAAAATGAGTGAAGGTTGCAATACTATTAAAAATGTATTGTGCATGTCTTATAAGTGCAGTATACATTACTTTGATTGGTATCACTAAAAAGGAAGTGATGTCTATAATATTTTTTGTAAATGTATTGATAATGAATAAAACATGTATTATATGTGTCTTATAAATCATTTTGGTTTGTATCACTATGAACATGAGTGATGTTTGCAATATGTATTATGTATGTATTATAAGTGTGTTAACCTAAATCATTTGGTTGGTTGATACGCTCAAATTACACCTCCTTTCAGAAGCATAAGCGGTCGTTATCAAGTAAAGAACCCAACTTGTAGGTTGAGATCGATCCCACGAGGAAAATGGTTTAGACTTTACTTTTAACCAACAATTATATTCAATTAGTCAAATTATTTCCAGAAACAGGTAATAAAAAGGGGGGTTGTGCTTGTGTGAAACAAATAGTAAGACTTAATAATGTAATCAATAATTAAACTCAACTTTGGTTGTTATCAAGATAAGAGAAATAACTAGGGTACACGTGTTCCCCATAATCTCATAACGCAGTAATCCTAGTAATAGCAATCCTTTTCTAGTGTTTTACATGCAAAATGATAAGTTATGTATCTCTAAATCCTTGGTCCGGCATCTAGAGAATTTCACCCCGCACCTTGGTCCGGCTACGTGTGTATAATTTACTAACCCTTACCTTTACCTCATATTAGACATCATAATCGATGTTTGGCTTAGTTATTACTTCGCACCAATCGACACTAGCCTATTAGATAGTATCACACTAAATCTATGTTGATAATTCTTTTCTTGTTAATTACCTCCTTGGTCCGGCAAGTAGTAACAAGGCGAGTTCTAACGTTGGCCACCGTTAAAAAGACTTCTAAACGAAAGAATTATCAATGCATGCAAAATACTAGTCAAGAATTGTTTATTTACTAGTCATACTTTGTTAATTGATCATGGTTCCCACAACCCTAGTTGTGGATTTAGTTACTCATATTGGCAAGAACACAATTCATAATTGTAGATGAAGAAATCATGAACTTACGTAAAGAGAATAACAAACCCAGAAAATTAACTTGAATTGCAAAGCCAAAATCTTCAAAACGAACTTGGGAAATCAATAATTGCTAGGGTTGCAAATTAATCTCCAAAGTTACAAAGCAAAAATAGAATAATAATGTCTAACCCCCAAAAACGAGGTTTACATGTCCTATTTATAGAAAACAAATCCTAAATAAAAAAGGAAACAAATTAAGGAAAGTTTTGTTCAGGTACGCGTCTTCGATCCACGAGACTGACTTACGGACCGTCGATGGATCTACGGTCCGTAAGTCCCTTCCGTCAATCGGGACTTAGAAAATATTTCAGCATCCAACAATCAACTTCTCTGAAGCAAACGACGGACCAGCAGCACGGACCGTAGATCGACCTACGGTCCGTCAATCCCTTCCATAGCTCCATACTTAGAATCTTCAAAAATCAGGTACTAGAACCCTCGCAGTCTCATTCTACGGATTAACAGTACGGTCCGTAGATCAATCTACAGACCGTCAATGGGCACCGTGGTTCCACACTTGGTCAGATTTCCCTGATTCGTCCTCAACACCATGCCTGCTGATCTACGGTCATTACCTACGGACCGTGAATGGACCTACGGTTTGTAGATGAGCTCCGTGGATGCCTTTTTCTGCATTTCCTTCAGCTGTCTCTAAACTTCCGCGCCTGAACACCTTTCCTGCAAAACATGATAAAACACATAAAAACCAATATAAAAAGGCCCTAGACACACACAATTTGTAAGTGAAATGTATTAGAAATACCGTAAACTCACGGTATATCGTTGGTATCACTAGGAAGAGAGTGAAGTTTGCAATATTTGTTATAAATATATTGTTCATGAATAAAACTTATGTTATATGTGTCTTTTAAATTATTTTGATTTGTATCACTAAGGGGTCGTTTGGTAGCTAAATAGAGTTATGTAGGTATTAGTAGTGTGGTATTAGTTATGCAGGGTTTAGTTATACATGTATTAGTTACGCATAGTTTAGTTATATAGAGATTGCAATATATTAGTTAGTAAATTTGTATTTCTTAATTTCAAAATTTATTAGTGAGCTAATATTTATTATAACCATTAAAATAACCAACTTTATAAATAACAGAATAAAATTAAATAAATATCAATAGCGAAAAATAATAAATAACTAAAAATAATTAAGTAAATTATATTCAATATGATTAACTAATTAAGTAGTATGTAATTTAAATTAAACTAAAAAATTTAAAACTTGTAATTTTAAGAAAGAAAATTAAAACTTGTATTTTTAAGCAAAAAAATTAAAACATGTAATTTTAAGCAAAAAAAAAAAATTAAAACATGTATTTTAAACTAAAAGGAAAACAATTAACAAGAATTTAAGATAAAGAAAGTAAGCAATTATCAAGACAAAAAAAAACTCAAAGAAAAAAAAAGGTAGTGCTTTTTTTAAATATGTATTAATTATTTAATTTGTCGTAAATTAATATATATGTAAGAGTAAATTAATGGGGTGAATGTGTAATTTACCATGTTAATACATGTATTACTAATACACACATAAATTATATATAGATTCTCTCATAAGTTATACAAGTATTAATTATGTAAGATTACAAAAAATGCAATCAAACACCATATAAGAATATACATGAATAACTTTTATACAACATTTGAAATTTGTCAATCAAACGTTGTATAAAATAAATACATGAATAACTTTTATCATGTTCGCAAATCAAACATGGTATTAAATTAATACATGAATAACAAAGTTATCCATGAATTAGCTTTGGCCTTATTCAGCTACCAAATGACCCCTAAGAAAATGTGTGACGGTTGCAAAATGTATTAAAAATGTATTGTGCGTATCTTATAAATGTATTATGTGTTACCTAAATTATCTTGTTGGTATCACTAAGAAAGGAGCGAAGCGTGCAATATATATTATAAATGTATTATTCATGAATAAAATATGTATTATATGTGTCCTATAAATTATTTTGATTTGTCTCACTAAAAACATAAGTGATGTTTGCAATATATGTTATAAAAATGTATTGTAAGGTAACACTAAGAAGAGAGTGAAGTTTGCAAAATGCATTATAAATGTATTGCTCTTGAATAAAACTGATATTATATGTGTCTTATAAAATTATTTTGATTTGTATCACTAAGAAAATGAATAACGGTTGCAATATGTATTAAAAATATATTGGACATGTCTTATAAATATATTATTAGTGTGTTACCTAAATTATTCTTGTTGGTATCACTATGAAAGGAATGAAATGTTTAATATGTATTATAAATATAGTATTCATGAATAAAACATGCATTTTATGTGCCTTACAAAATATTTTGATTTGTATCACTAAGTAAAAAAGGGATATTTGCAATATGTATTATAAATGTGTAACCTAAATTGGCTAGGTTGATATCACTAAAAAGGGAGTGAAGTTTGCAATATGTATTATAAATGTATTATTCATGATTTTAATACAATTATGAAACATATCTAATACAACTTTAATACAATCGGGGTATAGTTTTGTAAACATCATCTTTTTCGAGCTTCTACCTAATATTTTTCATAAAATCAATTCTAAACTTAACCGAAATCTTCTTAAAATTGAGATATAAACTCCAAACGATTTTTTTCATTATTTGTAGGAACAACTTATCCAAACTAATCACAAATTCGTTAAACTCAATTAATGAATTCAAAGTTTGAAGTTTTATAATGACCATCAAAGGTGAACTCTTGTTGCTGTAATTTTAGAGATTTGAAATTCCTGCTTGAGCACATGATTTTGTACAAATTCTAATTTTTTTTTTCTTCTTCTTATTGTGTTTTGGATGAAAATCGTGAAATATGGGCAAAAATTGATTTGAGAATAGTTCTTTAAATGGAAATTTCAAAGAAGAAAGAAAAATAAAAAGAAGATGAGGAAAAGAAAAAAAATCATGAGTTTGAAAGAAAATGATAGAGAAAGAGGGAAAGAAGCGACATATAGAAATAGATATGGACCTTTTTTAAATCACTATACAATTTTTAATTCCAAAAAATTGCTATATTAAGTTGGAAAATATTTTTAAAATTAAAAAAAATAAATTTTAGTGTCATAAATGATAAATATTTTTCTTGATATAGCATATTTATGTGATTTACCCATATATTTTTGCCCAAAAGATGGATTGGACACACTTCTTAGTTGCGTGACTAGTGGACATGCTCATACTTTTTAGTTTTCACGAAAAAGGGCCAAAAATATCCCTGTACTATTCGAAAAGGTTTAAAAATACCCATCATTCACCTATTGGGCTAAAAATACTCCTCAGCCAACCTTTTTGGTCCACTATTACTCCTTAAACTAACAGTATTTTTTACTTATTATTATTATAATTAATTATTATATGGCATCTTTTTATTGGATAAAGTTAAATTCCAACCCACCAAACTTTCTCCTGCTCCACCCGACCCATATTGACATCCTTTGACCCATATCCTAAAAAATCCATCAAGAATAAAAAGGATTGAATCATCTCTTTTCCCCCTAAACCTAATATCCTATTTTTCTTCTTTCCCTTTTTTTATTAAGCATTTCTAGGTCAATTTCACCCAAAATTAAAAAGATTGAATCATATCTTCTCCCTAAATCTAATATCCTATTTTTCTTCTTCCTCTTTTCTCATTAAGCGATTTCAAGATCAAATTTCACCCACAATAACTATTACTTTGTCTTTAGTATTTTTTTTCATTATTAGAGTTTTTGTCACTTATATTGCCATCAAGTTTCTGTATTTATAATATTGATGTGTATAAACTTTTAAACACACTGCGCCATTATTTTAAAACATTGATGTGTATAAGTTAACAGTAAGAGAAATACTATCAAAATTTGAAGTTTGGGAACTGTAAAGAATTTTTGTGCATCTGGAAAGAAAACTTTTTGAATTTTACAAATTGGTATTTTACATGGGAATTTATTGCTAGTCGTAATCATTTTGCATTTTTAGTTGGCAAACATGTGAATGCTTCAACTTCAATAGACGATTGAATCTTTCAACTTCAATAAAATGTTGCATCGAAAATTTGATTATTTTGGGTGAAATTGATCTTGAAATCGCTTAATACGAAAAGGGGAAGAAGAAAAATAGAATATTAGGTTTTGGGAGAGAAGAGATGATTCAATTTTTTTCAAGTAACTTACCTAAATCCCACAGTATAAGACCCTAAATTACATTCTATCCTACTCTTTCCTATTTTACAAAAATTCCTTAAAAATCAGACATCCGGATACATAAGTTTCCTCCGGATACATTATGTATGATACAATATAAACTTGTTTGTTGCGCTTAATATGGAATATTAATGTAAAATTGATTTTCTTTCCCACAAATCACGCATAACTGATTTTCTTTCCCACAAATCACGCAGAATTGATTTTCTTTTCCCACATACGTAGACGGATTGATATCATTCCATTCCAATCTGTAATAGCTTCACAAAATTCAAGAATCAAATTTTTTGTAATTATATATGGATCTTTTAATTGAGTTTGGGTCAAGGGATGTCAATATGGGTCGGATGGGGTAGGAGAAAGTTTGGTGGGTTGAAATTTAACTTTATCCAATAGAATGACGCCACGAAAGAATTAATAATAATAATGATTAAAAAAATATAAGGTTGTTAGTTTAAAGGGTAATAGTGGACCAAAAAGGTTGACTGAGGGATATTTTTAGCCCGATAGGTGGATGAGTGGTATTTTTAAATGTTTTCGAATATTAAGGGGTATTTTTGGTCATTTTCCGTAGCTTTTACTACACCCTCCCTCACATTTTGTTTGTTCATACTAACTCGACACTCTTCTTAGTAAAATATTTATTATTATTTTGTTATATTAAATTAAATTTATTAATTATGCATTTGAAAATCTAAATTTAACTACTAGTATTTACATTGTTATTTTATTATACAGATAGCATTACAAATATATAATAAATTTATTAAGTGAAAACAAATATTTTTAATACAAATAACAGGTAAAACGGAGGGTATTTTTCTTTACCACTTCAAACTGAAGAGTTATGATATATATCTACGAATAGTTAATACGTTGGTTTATTCAAATGTTTGTAAGGTCAGAATCAAGAAAATAAGCTTTTTGTTAGGACCAAATCAAGGTAACATTAATATGTTGACAATAAGCTTCCATTTACACTTACGTCTGCCCAATCAGAATAACACACACTTTTTGCCATCAATAAGGGCCAGACAATCTACTACAATGGTAAAGGCTTCATTTCAACTGGATAAGATATACTAACAACCATAATTTGACGCAACCACCTTCTTGTGGCACATGGAAATGAAAAAATAAAAATGTCCATTTGCTTGCATAATAAATGGAAACTAAATAGATATAGTAGGTTGCCTTTCACAGTCCTGATGGGCTAATTTGCCACATTCCATATCTTCTTATCTTCCTTTGCAAACAAATGATTTTACCAACAAATAAAACTCAAAAGGAAAAATTAGTAATAACACAAACGAATATCACTTCACAAATATTGCAAAGGGCTAAAAGGTTCAGGCAGCGACTCGAATCCGTTACCAAATATGGTTTCTTGGTCCGACTTGTCGTCGATACTGTGCAACCAATTCGTGTTTTTCAAATCCTCTTTCAGCAGAAGCGCATCGTAACGAGAACTCTCATAAATATCAATATCTGTCAATTTTGCTGAATGCTGAGACTTGGCCTCTTCACTCCCATTCTCAGATGATCTGTTAAGGTAATTACCATTTTCTGGAAGATTACCATTGTAGTGGTAAGATGCATTCTCATTGAAAGAGGATGCGCCAGTCGAACCATGAGAAGGCTGGCCTTTCCCATTTGTGGATCGAATACTGTGAGGGAAGAGGGTTGAACCAGAACTTGGACGAACACCATTAATGCCATTTCTAATATCCTGCAGCAGCAACAGACCCACTGTTAAGTACGTAATAACTTTCTGGCCCTTTGGTAGTTCAAGGAAACCCATACAGCATCAAATAGAACACAAAATCAAGTGCTTAATTTTCTAAATCACTTCACCAACAACCATAAGCAGACCACAAGTAATTGAACCAGATCGGTAGTTAAAAGTTGCTACACAGCTTTAGTATGTTGAAACCATACTAATGTGATAATAATAAAAGAATGTGTTCAAAGCAAAATCTAAACGACCAATACTTACCATATGCCTGATTGCCACGTCAAGGGATTTCTTAGAAATTGTCCTTCCAAGTCCCATGTTATCAGCAGCAGTCTTTACAGGCTTCCTTGTAGACAACTCTGAGACATGTGAAGCCCTGCGGGAATCAGATATATCACTTAGCTGCCCACTGCCAAGCACTCGTCCTCTACCAGAGGGTTCTGTTAGTCTTCCCCTGCTAACAATGGGGGATGACTGTCTTCGAGGATTTGCAACACTTGGGGCTTCTGCATTTCCCTTGATTGTGACAGAAGGATTTGGCCTGGACCTGCCAGCAGACAGAGGTCTATCTGGCAGAGTTGTGCGTAGGTTTGGTGGTGTTTCAAGTGAAAAATCTGGGGGAACTATTGGCTGCGATGGTCGCCGAACTTGGGGACTAGGGGAGCTTGGACGAGAAAGAGAAGCTGCAGTTCGTCCATTGGTGACAGGGCGCCCTGCTGGAGTTGAAGATCTAGATGCTGGAGATAATGAAGGTGTTATAGTCCGACGAGTAGGTGTTGAAGGCCTTGAAGTAGGCCTTGAAGGGGTACTCAAGTTTCCCGATATTTGGGTCCGGGATGTTGGAGTAGAAGGTCTAGAGCTCTGGGTTGGCCTAGAAGTACTTGGGGCTTGGCGGGCTTTAGAAGGAGTTGAAGGTCTAGACACTGTTGCACGGGAGGTCGGCGTGGAAGGCCTGGCTGAAGAAGATGAACGGCTGGTTGGTGTAGATGGTCTAATATAGGAGGAGACCGATGCAGAGCTTGTGTTTAGAATAGAGCCTGATTTATTTGAGTAAGTACAATACTGAGAGCTAGAAATGGAAGGTCGAGTAACTGAATTACTCCGAGTTGGTCTTGCAGGAGTATTGCTCTCTGAATGAGACACTGAAAGCTGAAAACAAAAATTTTATCAGCACAACAACATTGCAAGGTTTTGGTGAGGATTGCAACCTTGTGAGAGATATTTTAGATAGCCATCTAACTAAACCCTTTGAAAAAAATAACAATCTAACCCAACAAGTAAGACACAAGTACAAGAACACAATTCAAAAGAAGATATTAAGCAATGATAACCTAAACTAATGATGATTGTGAATTATTACAAAAAGAAAATGATTGGGATGGACAACAGGATTGGAAATTCTCATGGAGAAGCAAGTCTAAAGAGCATTGAACAATACATAAGAATTTGAACAGTTTCAAAGACATGATTAATACAGAAACATAGAGACGCACCCTTGAAGCCTTAGTAGTGGAAGCAGATCTTCCCAATGAGCTGCCTCTTGGACCCACTGAAGCAGGTTTTGATTCACTTCCATCTGATGTAGGAACAAGAGGTGTTCCTGGAGGAGTGAGGAGCCTATAGAAATAAAAAGACACCGACTTTGGGTGAGGAAAAAATAATGGCCTTCTGTTCCTCATTCATTCAAAATCAGAAAGAGAAACTACTGAAGGGAAACAATCCCTGAAGGGAAGAGCAAACTTTAAAAAGGGGTAGGCAAATTTGACCGTGGTGGTTAAATGAAACAACTGGCCTTAATTGATACATCAGATATACACTACTACAGCTCTCAGTCACTGCTGGGTAACAAAGGTATATTTCGACTGATATACCCAGTGTCTTAGTCAATATTTGAGCACCTGAATTATGATCTAGTCATAAACTAAAGGGACTAATCTTCTTTAGACAGAAGGGAACAACACAGCAGAACAGATCAAAGGTAGTCTTTGTTTTTGTAATCAGTACGAGTTCAACACAAAGAACAGTTCATAATGTAATTGTAGTAGTTTCCCACGTTATTTGATTTAAGTTGAAACATATATATATACGGGTAATGAAGAGGCTAGATCTGATATTCAAAAGTTGCAGATAAAGAAAGAAATAAGGATTTACCAATCATAATCATGTTTCTCTCCTTCCGTAGATGCCAACAGATCCTCTAATCCACTCTTTAATTGCTTCACTGATCCAATTGAAAGCCTTCCCAGCTTAACCGTAACTGCAGGCATAGAGCAATCGAAACAACTTGAAAATACGTAATGAAAAAGGCAAAGTACTGAGAAGAATTAGAGCTTAATATGCCAAAGTCAAACGTAGCATATTCCAGACTAATTATTTCGAGTAGAATTTGTCGAACTAATTGATCCTAAAAGAAAACAGCTAGGTATAAAGAGATTGCAGACAGAGGAAGATGACTCATACAGAGAACTCACATACGAGATCTCAACTAATTGGGATTGAGAAGTAATTATGTGTATATGTATATTATAGTTGTGCGCCCAACAATAAGATAAAGCATACTGCAATTATCGTAGCAGAAAATGAAGAACAAAAATTGAACGTAGATATAAACAGAAGAAAATGTCAAAGTAATGTCCCATCATAGAATAAAAATAAACTGGTACCATCAGTCTCGTCGGAGGAGGCAACAGAAACACTCCGGCGACTTTTGGAGAAGAGATCCAAATTATCGTCGGGCTCCCTAGAAGCTCCATTAAGACTAAGTCCTCGCCGGTGCTGCGAAGAGATAGGGAAATTCTTCCCGGTGATCAAAGAATCTCTGAAGCTCCGATTCATTTTCTCTTTATTCACTACTAAAACATTAATATCTCCTCAAATTAAATATGGAAGCATTACAGGTGTGGAAAGAATATGGACGTGTAATGCAAAGCTTAGAAATACGAAGCTTCCTTCCTGTAGAAGAAGTAAAACTGCCGGAGAATTTGACCGGCGGTAGAGCAGATCTGTCCGGAGTTAACAGTGAAAAAGGGAGAGAGAAAAAAAAGTTGCAGATTGGGAGAATAGAAGAAGAAGGGAAAGCATGTTAGGAATAGTAAAAAACTGACAGACAGGTAAGAGAGGGTCAGTGTGTTCCCTCTCCTTTCTCTCCCCTTCCCCTTGCTCTCCACCTTTTATTCCTTTTTTTTTTTTTTATTTAAACTTGTTAGTATTAACAAATAAAAAATATTCCCAACTTCTTGTAACCAAAATAACGAGTTTCGAGTACCATCTCAATTCATATTTTTTACACCATCATTTTGGTATTACTGTATTTGGAGTATATATGTGGCGTGTATAGTGTAAAAGATTTTAATGCATATATTTAGGGGGAAAATAGCAATTAAGTTATAATATCTAATATAATTAGTTAAAATAACAATACTTTAAAATATTTATTTAAAATGGCAAAATGACAATATTTTTATTAAGTAATATGTATTCAGATTTTAGTATTTAAAATTAATTTTATTTATGAAAGGAGTCCTATATTGGACCAAATTATATATTAATAACCGTTTAAAGAAAAAAAATTAAACCAATACACATTAACCTTTTTTCAACTCCATTCACGTTTCTTTCCCACTTTTCACGTTTTTTCCCCACCTTTCACGTTTCAAGTTTTTCTTTCTTTGAGGTGCTAAATTGTTGTTCATCAAGAAATCTTCTTTATTGTTAAATGAAATCTATTTATTAATTCAAGCAGATTTCTCGATTGGCAAGGTAATTTCCATTATTCATTTTGATTTCCTTTGATTTGATGTTTAAATCACCGATTCTATATATTACAGATTTCCAGTCGAATTTTTCAATTTTTATGTGATTTTGTTTAGTTATTCATCAAATAGTTATGATTTTCAATTTTTTCAATTTCTTTGTGATTTTCTTTTAATTTTTCAGATTTTGGAGAATCTAGAAATTCATATGTATGTTTAGTTTGTTTGATATTTAATACATTCTAATGTTTGATAATTTCGAAATTCAAATTATCAAAAAAATTGTTTTCATATTTGAGATTTAGTAGATTGTAGTAACTACATTAGCACACATACATCATATATTGTTTGATTTTTTTATACATTCATATTTAATAATTTCGAATTTTGCTTATAGGGTTACTAATGCACAAGTGAACACGGATTCAGATTCGATTTTGATGGAAAATAATCGAAAAAAAGAACATAGTAGAAGAAGAAGAAGAATAAAAACAAAGTCAAATAAGAAGGTTACAAAATTGTATTCATACCACAATTGTATTCATATTAATTTTTGTTTGTCAATTGTTTTTCTTTTACTCATCATTTGTATTTTTATTTTAAAATATTGTATTTCTTTTTTAGTTTGTAGTAATTTAAATAGGTATATAATGTATTCGTCCCAATTCTATATATTATGATTGAATACATAATTTATAGAATTGTGACGAATACATTTTAAGAAAGGAAATGGAAACTTATTGGTATTCATTTTTTCGTTTGAAATACAAAATCATATTAAAATACAACCTGATATTTGAAATACAAACTTAGTAAGACATATTTTGTATTTTATTTGGCTAAAGCAATATCATTTTATGAATACATAATATATAAAATTGTGCGACGAATACATCACAAGAAGGGGAATACAAAATTATTGGTATTCATTCTGCGTTTGATATACAAAATGATATTGAAATACAACCTGATATTTCAAATAAAAACTAAGCTAGAAAATACTTTCTGTAAATTTAAAGTGAAATAATAATATAACAAAATTGGATATTGAATTATAAATACAATTTATTTTGAATAAACTTATTCTATGTATTATATATGTATTCATCGCAACTGTATTTTTCAATATCATTTCGATCTACAACTAATTTGTATTTATATTTTGGTATATACTACACAACTGCCTTTATTTTTGTACTTGAACTAGAATGCCAAAGAGTTGTATTCATCATAAATCAATACCATCATTTTTTGTATTTTAAATTAGTTATACATATCATTAGATATTCGAATACATTTCGGATGAACACATATTCAAAGAAGTTCAAATATTTAAATATCCAAAACAGAGGGCATTAGAAATTTTCCAACACTTCCACTCATATAAGATATAAAATTCAAACTACTGTTTTCAAAAAAAAAAATTGAAATTCTTAAGAACAAAGAAAAAAACGCTAGAAAGAAAAATGGCAACATATGCTCTTTCAAAAACGTAACTAATGTTAAATTTTTAAAAAAAATTACNAAAAAAAAAAATTGAAATTCTTAAGAACAAAGAAAAAAACGCTAGAAAGAAAAATGGCAACATATGCTCTTTCAAAAACGTAACTAATGTTAAATTTTTTAAAAAAATTACCTTTGTTGAATCTTTTTGTTTCATGATTTTCTCTATTCAGTTATTAATTATTTGTATTCTTTCAAATTAATCAAAATAAAATAAATACATAACTCAATTCTTAACAAATTAAAATATTGACATTTTAAATAAATAGTGAAACTATTGCTTAGGAGTCCCATTAAAAGCTAAAATATTGCTGTTTTGAAAATATTCCCTATATTAGCCACCCTTCAAAATTTTCTTTATATTTTTTATCATATTTGTGGAATGTATTATTTTATTTTTTGTAAATAATTTTTTTTAAAAATTATACAATAAATTATATTTTTAACATATCAAATTAAACACAACGTAAAAAATATTTTCTACGTAAACTCATGTCAAAATTACTAATGCACTTTCTTTGTCAGCATTCTTGTACACCTTATCAAACGGCTCCTTAGTTACATATACAATCTATTATTATTATTATTATTATTATTATTATTATTATTATTATTATTATTATATATTCCAAAGCATACAGTAGGTCATTTTATTTGTCTTATTTGTGTAATTTTTTATATATTTGAAAATTATGTAAAAAATATATTAAATTGCAATAATTAACAACTTGCAATATTTAAAAGACTTATAAAAAGACTCAGTTGACTCTTGAAATTCTATTGATCCCACATAAAATGAGACAGAGAAAGTAACTTTTATTATTTAAAAATAATGTAAAAGTACTATAAATCTCAATAATTAACAACTTAAAAAAATTAAAAATAAATTTAAAAGTTGGTTGACTCTTGAAATTCAATTTGTGCAACATAAATCAGGACAAAAAGAATTATATATATTATTTGAAAATTACATAAACATTACTCCATCCGTTCACTTTTACTTGTCACTTATTCTTAAAATAAATTTTCATTTTTATTTGTCACTTTGACATATCAAGAAGAGACAATTCTTTTTTTTCCATGTTTTACCCTAGCATCGAATACTATTTTCTAAAATTTTGTCAAGACGTCATATCAAACATCATTAAATAGGGATAATGTGGTAAAATACATATATTAATTGAGATAAGGGTGAAAAACGGACATAAATTGTTCCCTTTTTTTTAGTGTCGTGCCTAAAATATTGACCGTGTGAGTTTCATACCTAAATTATCACTTATTAGTTTGAGAAAACACGTCTCTCTTTTATTAAACTCTCATCATGATGTATGTAATATACTCTCTCTTTTATTTAAAAAATTGTTACATCACACTCCACATGAACAAAACATTCCACCTTGACAAAAATTGAATAAATAATTAGTATTGGTTAAAGTTAAAGATTAAAGTATTAATACCCCCACCCCCACCCCCCCACAAAAAAAAATTATTAAATAAAATGTAAAATATTTTTCTTACCCCACTTCATCACTTCCTTTCACCGTATGCTCTATCCTACCGCACGTAACCCTCCGCTTCCAAAAAATTTTCTCGGTTTGTGTTTATATATATATATGTCACGCCCCTAACTAGAAAAGGGTGGACATCGAGGATTTATACAAGCACCTGCTAACTATCCTGTACTGAACTTATGACAAAGTTGTAGACTCATAAGCAGCGGAACATATACCAAGATACATACTAAAACATAGATGACAAAAGGGTCCACTAGGCTACTTTACAACAAAAACAAAACTAAGTCTTCGAAGCCTCTAAAGAGTATGCATATGAGAATCTGTTAACTAGTCGGGACAGGGCTCCGACATACCCATTTTGACATATGTACATATAGAGAAAAATATAGGCTCTAAATATCTGATAGCTCCAGGTAGAGGTGGAGCTTACCAATTGCTAAACTAAAAGTCTCTAGTCTACTGAAAAATGTTTGTTGTCCAGAGTACCTGAGCCTGTATTGACAGAAATGCACCCCCAAAAAATAGGGATATCACTACATATAAAACATGTACTTGCATGTAAAGCAGACTGAATAACAAGTAGACTTGAAAGAATGTTGAAGCGAATCAAACATAAAGATAGGCAAATCTGAGCATATGTATGTAAGAGACATAATCCAAAACTGGATTAGTGACCAATCTCACGGGTCCTTACCAAATATTTCATGGCTTATTCATTTATATATGTAACACCTGAGATTTGAAAAAGGGCTAGAAAGGGTCAAACGGTCCATGAACCCAAAACAAACCATGGACCCTTCATGGAATCCTAGACTAGCCGGGTAGAGGTCCACGACCCGTTAAAGGGTCAGTGAAGACCATCCAGGACTATCCTAGGCAGAAGTCACCTGGACGGTGCCCCAGACGACCCATGATGACTTGGACAACCCGTCTAGTGGGTCGTACAAGTCACCCAATCAGAAGGGGTTTCACCCCAGGTCACTGTTAAGGACCACAAACGCCTAGAAGGTCCGTGAAGCTTCACACTGACTGTGAAGTCGTCCGTGAAGGAGACTTATTAGACTTAAGATTTTGGGTCAATTTCAAACAATCATATCTTTTGGCACAAAATGAATTAGGTGAACTTATCAAATTATAGATTTTTGAATCATCTTTCCAACGCCACCAAGTTTGACTAATTTTGAGCCCGGAGTAAAAATTTATGCCCATGTTAGTGAAGCTCTATCAGGAAGGGCATCTTCACGACCCACTAGACTGGTCGTGACGATCTAGACGGCCCGTTAAGTCCCTCGTGAGAGGCATTTTGGTAGTTTTAAGTCAGGTTCATTTTGATCTTTTTCCAATTGTTTTAACTCAATACTATGTCATTTTACCCTCTACCCTAGGCCCTATTTAATTATTTTAAACCCTAAATCACCCAACTCAATTCACTCTCTTAAATTCCCAAAAGTTGACCAAGTTCATCCTCTCAAATATTTCTCTTTGTATGGAAGAAGAAGAATTCTAGGGTTTCAAGATCAAGTTTCCAATCCACCATAGATTTTGGGCTTTGAACTCCAAGGTATGATAGTCTTCACCTATGCGGCTCTTTCGTCCATAGGGTTCATAAATTCTCCAATTTTGTAAAGCAATATTCCCCAATCAAATTAGGATTTTATTTAATTATCATGGTTCCTTTCAATGTTGATCCAATTGATTATTTTATGTCTTCTTATGCATGAATTGAAGTAATTACAAATTTTTTAAGTTGAATTACCACAAAGCCATGCATGATCCATGATTTTGATTATGAACCATGACACATGAATCTATGAAGATATGCATGTCTTTTCTTTATGAAATTGATGTAAATGAATTTGAGGATGCTTTGACTTTGAAAACATGATGAACCTTGTGAATTATTGAAAATGCATGTTTTATGATAGTAATGCTTATGAATCAAGTAAGCTTATAGATGAAGATATCTATATGTTCTATGAAGCTTGGCCACATGACATAAATGTCATCTAGATTTGTCCTCAATGCTTTTCGGGAAATTTTTAAAATTAGATCTTGATTAGTATGGTATCTGGATATGCCATCAATGATCATAGATCACGCTTTCAAATCATCTTCATTAGTAGTAGGGCATTTCTAGCACTGAGTGAATGACTTTGAGCCTTAAAAGCTATTATAAAAAGATCATGAATGTTGAAAGGTTTTCTCACACATGGTCTAAAGAGCTTTTCTATGATGTTTCTAGCTTGGATTGGTTGCTTAATTGTGTCTTTCCATGGATGATGAGACAAGTGACGATTATCCGTGTACCATAATGATAAGATAAGTTAAGATTAATAACTATTATGCGGAATTTATGCTTACCACCGAGTGGACAAGTGGCGACTACCCACATAAGCTAGAAGTTCATGGTCCTTACCTTGACAAGTAGGACACTCTCTTTTCGGTGTGGGAGGAGTACATTGGATTTCGTGTTATAGCTCACATGGTCTATGTCGGTTAATGGCTACTTCCCACAACAATGAACCAAGGTTACTTTCAAAGTATCTCGCATGTGTTTTAAAGATGATTTGACTTGCATTGATCATGATCACGATTTATGTTTTCTAAACTTTTATCTTATGATTTAATTTGGTCATTGCATGTCATGAAAAGTCCTTGTAGCATGATTTCACAGAATAGTGTCGCACGTAGTGACCCTAAAATATAATACCCACCCCACGCTGCAAAGTAAGCTATAGTCTCAATTGTATGTGAAGACTTATAATAATTAACTCATAAATCATATAACTCATGATACAATTTGTGATTAGTTTCTTTAGCTTAAGAATCATATATCTTTTGACCTATACATCTACGAATAGTTTGTATTCAACCACTTCCTTTAAATTTATGCAACATATACACCGGCTAACTTCTCAGAGTTTCAACTGAAGATACATATGATTATGTGAAACATATGACTTCCTTGACCAGAAAAGAGTACTATAACTCTGTAGGTTCAAAACTTCAACATGAGAGGATTAATAAAGTAGAATAACTATCTTTCAAGTATCATATAATCTCTGATGACATTTATCTAAAGAACATGTGACTTCAGGTCGTGCCTTAATGGCAAATAAGATTTTAGTTTTACATACCTTACTTCAGGACTTACTATCTTACGTTGTGTTGTCAAACTCCTTTAGTAACAACTTTATCTATAACATAACAATATAAAAGGGAAATGTAAGAAGGTAATCAAGAAGCACAACACGACTGAGAACACCATAATCGTTTACGAGCGACAAACTCAACAATTACTATAGATAAATGGTGTATCGTCATAACCTTCTCTTTCTATACTTTCCAAGTGGGATCATCATTTATTTACATGTTCAACTCCTAAATGGGATCCATCTAAAATCCGCGTTTAGATGTCCATCTAAAAAAGATTATTATTTTTATAGATACAAAGTTTTCTATTAATTATCTAATTATCTTATTAATTCCCTCTTTTTGTTATTTTTTTAATCTCTTATTCATAATTAGAATATCAGAGAGTCAAACTTGAAATGAACGTATATAATCGTATTCTTTTAATTTATATTATTATCATGGTGTGGTAGTGGTGGGGATAGAAGAAAAAAAATTATTTTTATTCATTTTTTTTATATTTTGGATACACACAAAAAAATATTATTAAATTATCTTCGATTGAACTAATTATATCTATATGAATGTCCTAGTTATTTTCCTCTTTTTTCTCCCTTTTTGGCATAAGTTTTAAAAAAATAATTAAAATGATGGATAAGATCCAAAAAGATAAAAAGTGGAAGAGAGAGGAATTGAAGAGAGGGGAGGGGGGGTGGGCGGGGGGGGGGGGTAATATTAGTATAGAATCCAAAATCAGGCCAATCATATGAGTCATATATTAAGTAATTTCAAATTATTTTAACGGGTATGAAATATTGTACCCTTAAACTATGGGATTTGGTTGTCCTCCCATCCACCTTATGAGTGTGGACCGTTAGAAATGATGGTATTCTTGAGCTAAAAGATTGACGTTAGAGGTATTTGAGGGCCGAAATATGGACGAATGATAATTTTGTATCAATTCAAATAGTTCATGGGCATTTTAGGCCCTTCTCCAATTATTGTACCAATCTTGGAATACATATGTATATATATAGTGTTCCCGAGATACCACAAATCCATGTGTCCCATATTTTAGCTATAACTTCGCCATTGATGGGTCCCTTGTTACAATATAAGACGATGATAACTTGATTGAGCTAGAGATGATTTACTTTGATGTTATCATGGGCATAAATTGATTCTCTTCTTGTTATGCTAAAATTGATTGTCTAGCTAAGATTGCTCGATTTTATTCTCGGGAGAGCCAGTCCTAGAAAGGAAAGGTAATGCTATAAAATAAAAGTACATGTTGAACGGGGAAAAGTAGATTTTAATGGCTTAGATATTTTTGAAATCATATAGTCTTATTTATGTGAGATCTATAAAAATAACATATAAATTTTTTATTGAATTATTTTCTTCAATTCAAATTGTAATTGTCATATAAGATCATTCCTCTGCAGAATTTTATCCAATATTAATATTGTTATATAAAACAAAAAATATATTAGATGAAAGGATATTGAGAAGTATGAATATACTTAAGTTATTAAATTGAAACAAAACCAGTGCAACTCTTTTTAGGAGAAGACAGACCAAGGGTACACTACAACAATAACAATATATTTAGTGTAATTTCATAAAGTGAAGATCTGAAGAGGGAAAATGTACGCAGATCTTGGGTGTGTGTGATATGAAGGTTTTTCAATTTTCCCATGTTTGGTTGACTTAAATGTTTTCCAAATCAACTCATTTTCCTCAAATTTAAGGAAAAGGACTTCCTTTCAAAAATTAAGGAAAACCTTTATCGAAACTCTACTTCATCAATATTTTTTTTAATCCTACCCCGTAGTCCGTACCCGACCCTCCCATAAATAAAATTTATATTTTTAAAACTTCTTTATTTTTTAAATTTCAAATATTTTTTACTCCTAGCCCCAAACCAAACCCCCTCCCCCAAACAAAAAAATGAAAAAATGAAAAATTACTTTTGAAAAATATTTGAAATTTTAAGATTTTTTTTACCTCACCCAACCCTTACCCCTCCCCCCACCAAGAATTTTTTTGGAAAAATATTTAAAATTTTATTTTTACCCCATCCCATACCCTCCCCCTGTTAATTTTATTTTTTAAAAAATTGTTTTTGAAAAATATTTCAAATTTTATTTTAAAAATTTTTACGCCACTCACCCCACCCCAATCCCCTCCCCCCACCCAGGGCACCTTCCATCAATTGTTTTCTCAAAATATTTCAAATTTAATAAAGTTTCACTTTTTACGCCACCCTCCATCCCTACCAACCCCACCCCCACCCCCCCCAGGCCACCCTTCGTCAATTGTTTTTTTTTTAAAAA
>NC_064288.1:28637295-28637464 GCF_019186545.1 Solanum stenotomum
CCCCCCCCCCCTCCCTCTCTCCATAAAAAATAATTTTTTTTTGAAAAATATTTCAAATTGTTTTAAAAAAATATTTGATATTTTTTTTAAAAAACTATTTTTTATGCCACCCCCTGTCATTTTTTTTATAAAAAATATTTCAAACTTAAAAAAAATCATTTTTTACGCC